>NC_084531.1:6822395-7069895 GCF_024500275.1 Phycodurus eques
GTGGATCACGGAGCAGTCTCCCCCGAGACAATAATCTCTGCAGAAAGAGGCGTCGGATGGCCGTGCCCGAGGAGCTGCACGGATGTTAATGGCAGACAGTGACCGCACCAGATGAATTGGATAAAGTTATGCAAGACTCATTCAACACATTGTGGCAGATGATTGACAGGAGCTAGCCAGCGACTGCTAACTAGCAGCTAAGATAACTAGCCAGCGAGTTATCCCTTAACAGATGTTCTCAGGTAGCCAGTGTGGTTTTATGCATTTTATGGCACTGAGGTCAGCGCAAGACAGACCACGTGCCATGATATGGCAAGGGATCCTGGTTAATGTAAGCCATTTTAAACTAAAAAGAAGCGATTTGGCTTTTTCAGGGGGGAAAAGCAGTTGCTAAAACACACCAGCCAAAATGCCACGGCATATTGTCTTTTCTGGTGCTGTGACAAAATCTGCGCCCCCCCCCCCAAAATACTGCGACCAGCACGTAACCAGGGTGGTTTAGCTAGTTTTCAAATAATCAAATTGATTTTTTCATTTGTTGGAGAATGACAGGTCTTTATTTCAGAATTGTACAAGGAGTAGTGATTTGATTGTGATTCGCTAGTCGTTAGTTACTGTCAATGTAAATAGCGAAGGGGGATTTAGACAGCAAGTCCTAGCACTTACTAAATCAATGTTCCCAATTGAAATGAACTGAAATTCCATTAATCTGTTCCGGCGGCACGGTGGTCGACTGGTTAGCACATCTGCCTTACAGTTCTGAAGACCCGGGTTCAAATCTGGCCTCGCCTGTCTGGAGTTTGCATGTTCTCCCCGTGCATGTGTGGGTTTTCTCCGCGTACTCCGGTTTCTTCCCACATCCCCAAAACATGCATGATAGGTTAATTGAAGACTCTAAATTGCCCGTAGCCGTAAATGTGAGTGTGAATGATTATTGTTTATATATGCCCTGTGATTGGCTGGCGATCAGTTCAGGGTGTACCGCACCTCTCGCCTGAAGATACCTGGGTTAGGCTCCAGCATGCCTGCAACCCTAGTGAGGATAAGCGGTACGAAAAACGGATGGATTAATCCGTTGCATCCACCCCCCAAAAAACACATTCCTGTTTTCAAATGAAGTAAATTAGCACTTTATTGTATAACATCAGAAAACATTAAAATAGAGTGTAAAAAAGAATACTGGTTTTATAAAACGTGATTACTGTACATACTGTAGTATTCGTGTGTTGGATTGGTGCCTTGAAGGGGCGTGGCCTAGTGAGTGACATCAGGAGCTAGAGTTTAGCTGGCCCAATTTGTCCGGTTAGTCTGCGTGTTAATGTCTAGATGTGAGGTGGTGGCCTACAGCAGCTCCTTGCGAGTGTTCTCATTTTGTATTTGTATTTGACTGTTTGTCGCCGTCCCCTGTATTTAGTCTATGCAATAGATGAAATGGAAGGTACAAGAGTAGATATTACCTTCCACCCCAACAGGTCAGCAAGTGCCATACAGCCGTCATCACAAGTGCTGATATGAGCAACATCTCTAGTAAGGGAGAAAAGCCAATGATATATTATCTTGATCAACATCAATAACAACAATTTCTGATAGTTCACAAATAGTTGTAAATACTTGCATCTTTCAACTAAACCACTGTTTCACACACTGCTCTTTTACAGTATATCTACTAAAATGCTAATACTGTAAATCAGACAGGAGCGTTTGGCGAACTGAGACATTACAGGAAATTAAATCTGCTAACTTTTGGGGGGGGGCAGTAACTTCTGTTTAGAGCATCATGGAGATCTTTTCCAAATTGTCATTTAATAAGTTATGTCTTCTTACTTTATACACCATAATTAAGTTCAACAACAACAGTTATAGCAGTGGTCCTGCTATGGTCTAGGATCTTAAAGGTCCCATATTTTGGCTATTTAGACCTCCATAGAGTGATACTCTAACATGAACTTAGTATGAAAGTGTCAGTTTCATTTTAAAAAAAAACACCGCATGTTTGTCATACGAGTGTCCAGAAAAGGCCCTGCTGACAGCTATTTCTGTTTGACCCAGTTTCGCATCCGCTTTGTCCATATTTGGCTAAGACCGCCCGATTTCCTCTAATTGGTTGGCTCCGTGTAGAAGACCTGCTTGTGAGAGCACACGTGTTTGTTACGTTGACAGCGCTGGCTTGGGAGGAGAGAGGTAGGTGGATATCTTCGCTCGTGACGTAGATAAGCTCAAGAAATATGAATGACCTTTCAGGTCTCGTGGCAGAAAAACACAAATTTATATGTCACGTGTTTACTGAGGGGCAGCACGATGGACGACTGCATTTGCCCCACAGTTCTGAGTCCCTGGGTTCGAATCCGGCCGCATCTGTTTGGAGTTTGCATGTTCTCCCCATGCCTGTGTGGGTTTTCTCCGGGTATTCCGGTTTCCTCCCACATCCCAAAAACATGCATGGTAGGTTAATTGACGACTCCAAATTGCCCATAGGTGTGAATGTGAGTGTGAATGATTGTTTTCTTTTTGTGCCCTGCAATTGACTGGAAACCAGTTCAGGGTGTACCCCGACTATCGCCCAGAGTCAGCTGGGATAGGCTCCAGCATGCCCGCGACCCTAGTGAGGAAAAAAGGTATAAAAATTGGATGGATGGATGTTTACATTAATGCTGAAAGGTACATACAGGTTTTGGATAAACATATGCTGCCATCCAAGCAATGTCTTTTTCATGGACGCCCCGGCTTATTTCAGCAAGACAATGCCAAACCACATTCTGCAAGTGTTACAACAGCGTGGCTTCGTAGTTAAAGAGTGTGGGTACTAGACTGGTCTGCCTGGAGTCCAGACCTGTCTCCCATTGAAAATGTGTGGCGCATTATGAAGCATAAAATACGACAACAGAGACCCCGGACTGTTGAACAGCTGAAGCTGTACATCAAGCAAGAATGGGAAAGAATTCCACTTACAAAGCTTCAACAATTAGTGTTCCCAGTTTGTTAGATATATTGTAGAAGTTATCATTTATTTGCTTAGCTTGCATTAGTATTATGGACAATGTTTAGAAAGAAAGATGTCTCGCCTTCAAGAAGATGACTCAGCAGGAATCATCTGAGAGAAGGACGTGGCCGGGACGTGGCAGGTGCCATGTTTTCACCTTGAAACCCTACCCTTAGTGTGTTGTGTCTTGTAGCTTAGTACGTTATGTCTTGTAAACTTAGAAACCTCCCTATTTTCAAATAAATGCAGGAGCGACGGGAGAGATTGTTTAGAGCGTGTTGAGAGGCTGTAACCTGAACAATCTCCCATGCGCCCTCCTCATGAGTAAAATGACCAACGTCTTCATTCCTTTTGTGTTTATTCATTATAATGTTTGGTGAGATAAATCCAACATTAAATTGGTCCTTCGAGCCGGATGTCAACACACCCGAGGATTCCAGTTGTGGAGCCGACACCCAGTTAAGAGACCGTGGCCACGGCAATTGAGACCCTTTCCGGGACTGGTCTTCGTACTCCTCAACTGGGATCTGAAGGTTGACGACAATCCACAGGATTGAAGACGACTGGTGAGTTAAATTTTTAAAAAATTTTTGAATGTATCGCGCGACAAAGAAGTCTGCGGCGAAATAAACCTTGTGTAATACTAGTCACTGGCAAGTAAATGGACGGCGGAGTCCTACAAATTCCGCATGGACGGCGGAGTCCTACAAATTCCGCATGGACGGCGGAGTCCTATACGTGCTAAAATTCCGTGTTAAAATAAAAAAAAAAAAATTCAAAAAATAAAGGACGGCGGAGTCCTAGACGTACTTAAAATTCCGTGCCTTTGTGTTTCCGTGTTTCCATGTTTTCGTGTGTTTGTTAAAACGTTACTAATTTCGTGTGTGTGTGTGTAAAAGTATGGATGTAAGAGACTGGATTGTAAGTGACAACTGAGTTTGGAAGCAGAGGCAAGAATCCTCCGCCCCATTTGGGGTAGAAGGTTGAGGTTTACCATAACTCAGACATTCATTGTCACCCAGTCATTGTTTGAATAAAGTCAGTATTAGGTCACTCTAGGTGCGAATAAACTGACTTCCAAATTCACAAAAATGGGAAACAATAACAATAAAACGAATCCAACAGAAAGCCTGACGTGTAAAGACTGGCAATGTGTACAACTTCAAAACCCTTCCAAAATAAAACATTTAAACACGCGGATAACCAAATACGGTTTCGCTGGCTAGCTAAATTCGCAAAAATTAGTTCAACTTCGAAACAAAATAGAGGGTCGACACAAAAAATAATATATCACAAATGGAAAAAGATGGATTTGACGACTTACTTTTTGGCTAAACATGGCGTCTAAAAGAGAAAAAGGATAGGAGAAAAAGAAATACTATCGAGGCAAAGAGGGAGATAATTTTAGAGGACGCAGCAGAGTAAGATATGGTCGAAAATGTTATGATAATACCATCTGTTGGTGCTGTGGAGATAAAGGCCACATCGCACGTAACTGCCCTAAGAAAAATAACAGAGAATACGGACAAACAACCGCATGACTAAGCCAACCTGATTCCCAACTCAACAAATCCTCTTGTTTAATTATTACAGAGAATGAGGAAGTGGATTTCAATTTACAGGACATTCTGAGTTTGGACACAAAAAAAAAAAAACAAAAAAAACCTGAAATAACCTTGTCAATAAATGGGAAAGAAATGAAATTTCCTTGCGATACAAAAGCATGTAGGAAAAGATCCCAGGTTCCAAACTATCGGGACATAAGGCAATAGTTAAATCTGCAAATACGCAAATTACTTTTGCCATGGAACTTGAACTTGAGCCTGTGTGGATTAGAGAGAGTTCGCCCTCAGGGGAGAACTTGTAAAATGCCAATTTTCAAAGTCCCGGAGTGCCCTGTGAATTTGTTGGGAAGAGATGGCTTATTCCAACTAGGACTTATACTCATTCCATCTTCAAATAAAAATATTGTAGTGAAACGAAAACATGAATTAAAAAGAGACAACCTCTATATGACACTAGAAAACAGAGAAAGTACATTCTATTATACAATCGATATCCCAGACAAACCACCGTTAAACATGGGAGAGAGTCTGTTGTCTGCAGCCTTGCAGCTTATCACACAAATAGAAGATAAAAAAAAAAAAAACAATGATGAGCTGCATATAACACTGTGGTAAAAAAAAACACGCCAATGCAAGACCCAGTATATGAAAACAAGTTACGACATGCGACACCTGATAAAATTACTGAAGATTATCTGTACTCAGACAATGAAGCAAAAGTCGCGGCAGGAATTATTTTACTGGACAAATTAAAGGAACTGCATAAAAATACAAGTGTCCCACGTATTTCATTGTGCAAAGATTATGGGTCACAATGGAAACATGTGGGAACATTACTGAAACAAGGATAGGAGACAAATGATTGGCGACAAATAGAAAACAAACTGGAATACAGTGCGTCAACTGGTCTAATCAGGAATGCGATGTTTTGGACAACGCAGGCTGATGAAGGGAGACACATGCATCCTGTATGATTGGACCAAATGATCCTCACTGAAATTGATGAAGAAATATTGACATAAGCAATGCTTTCGTTTCTATACCAATAGAAAAGAACAGTCAAATTTGGTTTGCATTTAAATTTGAGGGAGAAAATATATTTTTACTAGATTACCACAAGGTTACTGTGAAAGTCCAACCATTTATTCACAAGTAATAATAACAAGCATGTCTAAATTCACTCCCCCAGGAGGGCGTGACATGCAAAGATTCATTAGCCTTACTGTGTCATCTAGCAGAGGAGGGACATAAAGTTAACAAGAATAAATTGCAATGGTGTAAAAAACAAGTCAAATATCTGGTACATAATCTAAGTGTAGGAGGAAGGACTATATTAGAAGGCAGAAAAGCTACAGTTTTAAAAAACCCTAAACCACAAACAAAGAAACATATGATGTCATTTTTAGGTCTGACAAATTAAGGGAGAGCATGGATTCAAAACTATGCAGAAATTATTGCACCATTGTCAAAATTTATGTATGAAGCAAACCTTAAAATGACATCACCTGTTCTATGGAATACAGAGGCGGAAAAGACCTTCTGTGACATTAAACAACATTTGGTGTCCAGGGCTGCGCTCGGCCTTCCAAATTTAATGATAAAACATTCATTCAAATTGTAGATTGTAAACACTATGACATGACCTCCGTACTTACACAACAATATGGTGATAAACTGAGACCAATAGCTTATTTTTCAACTAGACTAGACAACGTGACGTGTGCATTACTGCATTGTGTCAGAGCAGTTGTGGCAGCTTCAATGGCAATAGAGAGCAGTTCCACGATTGTGTTATTTCATCCATTAACTCTTAAGGACCCACATACAGTGTCTGCTCTCCTATTGCAAACCAATATGGCGTTTTTAACACCTGCAAGATATTTATCTTGCATGGCCATCTTGCTGTCACAACCACATTTGACTGTTGAGCGATGCACAACCTTAAATCCAGCCACGCTAACACCCTTACCTGATGAAGGCACGCAGCATGATTGTCAGGAATTGGCCGAACAAACTGCTGAATTAGTAGCATTAACCGAGGCATGCAAACTAAAAATAAATAAAGATGGTACAATCTATACTGATAGCCAGTAAGAGGGTTCCACAACAAGAACGCAATTCAAAGTGCAAAACTACAAAATGAAATTTACATTAGCAAAGAGAAAAAAAAATAAAAATAAATAACTATTCAAATGGGCTGCTATATTGAGCCATGCTGTGTCACATGTCTCAACAGGAGGGATGGTAAGACAGATAAATCAATATTATACAACTTATGGTTTTAATTCCTATTAAAATAATAATAATAATAATAATAATAATTTGTAGAGCATGTATGATTTGTGCTAGGTATAATCCACAAGGCAATTTGAGGCCCAGGAGAGGAATATTGAATTAAACCAAAGTGAAGGAAAAAAGTATTGTTTGGTTATCATAGATGCATTTTCTAAATGGATCGAATTATTCTCAACAAAATCACCTGATGCTCTGACGGTGGCAAAAGCACTATGTAAAGACATCATTCCAAAATATGGCATACCTGAAACCATTTACAGTGATAATGGGACTCATTTTGTAAATCAAATAATCAATAAAATAGGAACCATGTTCCACATCAATTTGAAAAACCATTGTGCTTACCACCACCCTCAGAGTGTAGGTCGAGTGGAAAGAATGAATGGGACAATAAAAAATAGCAGAAAGAAACACGTGGGTTCATTTAACACACTGTAAAAGAGTCATTTCAGCTGAGTACTCAAATAGGGAAGGTGAGCAAAAGTCTGATAACGGAGCGGGAGCAGATGTGTAGATTCTGAAAACGCTTGCTGGTCAGTGAAGAAAAAAGACACCAACCCGTTTAGTGAGAACTCAGCAGAATGGCACACCCGCGTTGGTTACGAGATTCGATGAGTTGTTACATAGCAACTTTGGGTACTATAGTGTTGATTTTGTTTTGTGGTACATGGGACGTCCCACCCTAAATGATACAACGCATTTTTTAGATAGGAAATCACCTACCAACTGGACCAATATGACCAACCCAATAATAAAAAATTTGGAAGCATTAACTCGTACCAAAAGGAGTACAGTTGATGATCAGAACTGTGGGCATGACCTCCAAATGCGGCAAAACAGTTTAATATTTTGTGCCTCCCAAAATCAAGATACTTTAATCATAATTCCATATCCGGCTCTCACCAATGATGCTCAAGAGAATGGGCAGAATTGAGGATTGGTGAAACAGGTTATGATTGGTCCAGTTGGTCACAAAAAAATAGCAAAAGAATATAGAAAGAAGTTTAACATAAGCAAAATGGCCCATAGTTTAATATTGAAATACAAATCAAGTCACCCAGTGTGTTTGATGATGAGTTTGTGGGCATATTCTGGCGGAAAAGATCCCCACTTCCGAGTAGCATTGTGTTATGGCAACCGTGTTGAACCAGAAATGCCATTAAAAAACTTCAAAGAAAAGTGTACACATTTTAATGGTTAATAACATAACTACTTATGATTGGTTCCTTGTAGTCACAGGAGTTTCGGGACAAAATTCTATTCTAGTAGCACCGAATAATTTCACTTGTATAAACATGATTAGTAAAGGAAAAAAAAATAAAAAATAGGACCACTTAACGACACACGGTGTAAAGTAACCTTAAAAGTCGGACCAAAATTTATGCCAGTATCACGGAGCAGCAGCTGGTGGTGGTCCGGAGATGATAGACTGTTTGATAGATTACCTAAAGATCTGGATTGTGAACTATTATCACTTTGATATTGCATGTGTCAGTATACCCTATGCCTGTTCAAGATTTAATGGAAAGGGCACCAATGTTTTTGTCCAATCTAGAACATAGACAAAAAATAGATTTATCCTGGCAGAGGCAAAATTATCCAACATAAAATATACATCAACGCCATAGGTGTTCCTCGTGGGGTTCCTAATCAATACAAATTAGCTGACCAAGTTGCAGGAGGACTTCATATGCTGGTGGTGTACGATGAATAAAAATGTTGATGGGATAAACTATATCCACTTCAATGTACAGAGATTAGGAAATTGGACTCAGAGTGGGTTGGAAGCTGTGCATGAGCAGCTCAAAGCTACCTCTTCAAGGACGTTCCAAAAGCGCATAGCTGTCGACACACTCCTCGCAAGAGAGGGAGGTGTTTGCGGTATGTTTGGAGAACAAACAATACTGCTTCAGATGGCAGCTTGACCAGAGCCATCGATGGTCTACGGACCCTCAATCAACACTCCTTGTGGGACAGCTGGATGGACGTTTTTGGTAAATATAAAACCCTAATTTCACCAATATTGATATCAATTGCTGTTTTTGCAGCCATTCTGACATTTTGTGGATGTTGTTGTATCCCATGCATTCGGGCTTTAATCAGTAAATTAATCACCACAGCCATAACCCCATGGAGAACCGTATGGAGATGATGTATCCATTACTGTTTGATGATAAAGATAATGATGATGATGATGATGATTTTGCTTTAACTGATTTGTTTCCTGATTCAGATGATTACGATGTTTAGACTACAAAATTCATGTATGACAAATTTACTCTGAGTATAAATGTATTTGTTTCATAAAAATGATTCTACAGTTAAAAAAATCGAAATGAAGTGACTGTAAGATGATATGAGAATTTGTGCAAATACATGATAAACAGGAGGGAAATGTTAGATATATTGTAGAAGTTATCATTTATTTGCTTAGCTTGCATTAGTATTATGGACAATGTTTAGAAAGAAAGATGTCTCGCCTTCAAGAAGATGACTCAGCAGGAATCATCTGAGAGAAGGACGTGGCCGGGACGTGGCAGGTGCCATGTTTTCACCTTGAAACCCTACCCTTAGTGTGTTGTGTCTTGTAGCTTAGTACGTTATGTCTTGTAAACTTAGAAACCTCCCTATTTTCAAATAAATGCAGGAGCGACGGGAGAGATTGTTTAGAGCGTGTTGAGAGGCTGTAACCTGAACAATCTCCCATGCGCCCTCCTCATGAGTAAAATGACCAACGTCTTCATTCCTTTTGTGTTTATTCATTATAATGTTTGGTGAGATAAATCCAACACAGTTCCAAAACGTTTATTGAATGTTGTTAAAAGAAAAGGTGATGTAACACAGTGTTAAACATGACCCTGTCCCAGCTTTTTTGGAACGTGTTCCAGCCATAAAATTCTAAGTTAATGATTATTTGCTAAAAACAATACAATTGATCAGTTTGAACATTAAATATCTTGTCTTTGTAGTGTATTCAATGAAATACAGGTCGAACATGATTTGTCATTGTATTCTGTTTTTATTTATGTTTAACACAACGTCCCAACTTCATTGGAATTGGGGTTGTATGATTTCTATGACTGAGCAGATGAAAACCATTCACAAACTGTTTCTGACTCCAAAAACATATCTTTAGTGTCAGATGTAATGCATGAACCGATTACAACAACACTTCAAACACGTTTGTCCTTGATATAATATGGCTGATTGATCATTTGATGGATCATGGTCATGCTTGTGGTCTGGACGGATTGTGGCGGCGAGCAAGTGAAGATATCTTTACTAATTGTTATCAAACCTGCAGGTCACATAAACCTGAACAATTAAATACTAAAATCAAATTCACTTGTTTATCCATTTCATAATTTGTTCATATTAGTGTAAAATTATGAAAATTATTATTTTTTCCCCATTCTTTTAAATTGGATTAAAAAAAATACACGGATTATAAACCCACCCCTATGAAAACATGACCTGTGTGCAGAAGTTAAGAGCTCATTCAATCTTTGTCTTTCACGCCCTCTGTTGGTATACATTAAAACGTGCATGTTAAATACCAAATCATTACCTCCACCAAGGTGACTATGTTTGTGCAAGCAGTTTCCGGTTACTTTTATGCCGACATTTTTGATGTATCACTCTAGATTTTCTTATGATTGTTCAGTTTCGTTCCACAATTGTTCCTATAATATTTGTGAAACACACGTGATAGATAGACGGACGGGTGGATGGACGGACAGACAGACAAATAGCTAGCTAGATGGAACTAATCCAGATAAAATTTGCCTTGAACAATCCAATTCAATACGTGTTTGAACACATATTTCTGTAAATGTGTCAGCCTTCTGGGAGCTGCTTTCTCTGAGTGCTCCTGAGTGAAAAACATGGTGGAACAATCACATTACCTGTAAGCCTTGTCCGAGTCAAAGTCCATCCCTCCTCCAAAACCCAGCAGACCTAACATAGGATCAGCCTGCACACACAGGAAATTAGTTACTGTCAATGTAAATAGAGAAGGGGGATTCTGCTAAAAGAATATCAGATGCACAATTAAAACTAAAAGATAAACATAAGTTAGTTACCATACAGGGGGTCGTCTGTTTACAGCAGTCCCGACATGGTTTCGAGGTCACAAACGCTCATGCTTACTGGTTCTGCTTTTCATTTCACTGTTTTATAATTATGACCTAGAAGTGTTTTTACACTAATGTTTACTGTAATTATGACTTTATTACTGCGTAGGCTTG
Source organism: Phycodurus eques (assembly GCF_024500275.1). Classification (NCBI taxonomy): domain Eukaryota; kingdom Metazoa; phylum Chordata; class Actinopteri; order Syngnathiformes; family Syngnathidae; genus Phycodurus; species Phycodurus eques. Next base: position 6,833,483 of record NC_084531.1, read on the forward strand.
TGATAGACTATTGTCTACAAATTAAGGTTACATCGTCACCGTCGGAAGTCAGCCCTCGGACCCTCTGTTCATGTGTCGAAGCTCACCTGGCCTGTCTTTTCCATGTTGATGAGCAACCTTGGGCAGCTTTTTGAAACCCTAAGTAGAACAGACAAAAATCAAGAAGATTGGAGAAAGGAAAAAAAAACTGATTTTCCTCAATGTTGCTGTATGTAGTCAGGGTTTCAGGAACATGAAATTCTGGGTACCTGCCGACCAGACTGGCAAAAGGCTGGACCTGCAAAGATGTCCCCATGATGATGAGAAGATCACAGCGTGGGAAGTCCTGGATGTGCAAAGAGGAAATTATTGCAGGCACTTTTTAACACATAATTTCCAACATATGTGCTTGGCAGCTACCACATCATCTCACCATCTTCATTGATGTGAAGAACCGCACTGGCAGGTTCTCTCCAAAGAAGACAATATCTTGTTAAAGAAAGGACAAAATCATGGAAAGAAGCATGGTCATGACAGAAAATTGACATGTTGCCATACTTTTGTCAAATGTATTGTGGACAGCAGAAGGAAGAGTACTTCAGGACAAAAAAGGGGGTAAAGTAAAGCAGAACAGAGGAAAAAAAAACTGACCTGGTTTGACGAGACTCCTGCATTTTTCACATCTGGGAATGTCATCAGAAAATATTTTTTCTATAAACAGAAGGTAAACACAGAAGAAGGGAGTTTTAGTCCCAAACAGTGAAAGTTACAAAAGTGACAACAAATGTTAAGCATCCTCAGGTCTTTCGAAATGTGCTACATATCTACGTTTTAATAATAATAACAATAGTAAAGTGGGGGAAAATACACCTTTCATCCAGTCAAGACTGTACTCTTTGTGGCAAGTGAATTTGACACAGTGGGATATGTAAAACGTTCCGTGGGCTTCAATTAGATCACCACTCTCAAGCCCGGCCACTCGCTCCAGCGTGTCAATATTCTAAATGACCAACAACAAAAAACATCAATATTAATATAGAAACAGGGAATGCAGTTTGCTAAGTGAAAACTGTGAGTGAGTTTATTTTCCTGCCTGTGTGTAGCAGCGTTTCAGGAGGCCTTTATCCTTCAGCAGCTTCATGAAGTAGTGACACACAGTTGGCTATAGCAAAAGTAAAAAAAAAAGGAGAACAAACAGCACCAAAATTTATTACATTGCTGATATAATTGAAGTAATTTTGAATACATTTTTATATAATCATGTTTTCAATGTTTATTGTAGCCTACTTGGCTGCAGTGATACACGAAATTTTGGCCACTTAAAATTTCCGTCCGAAAACGCCCCAAAAGTGCATTTTCAGTTTCGGACAGAAATAATTTTTTCACCAAAATAAAACGACCGAAACAGGATGTCGTTATGATGCAAGCAAAAAACGCGGCCTGCGCATGCTTGTGTACACTTTATTGTGAAAAAATTTGCTGCTTTCCGCTGTTTGGATGCAGGGGTGAATACGTGTTGCACTTCATTTTGCGCTGCCCCAGCCAGCTACCTACGAGGTACAGCTAACCCAGCTAAATACGATGACAAATCGCGGAAAATAATTCTTCATACTGTTCAATTGCACAACATAATCATGATTCTATAATTGTAATCACTACCAAATTTTGGCTTCAGTATTTGTTATTTTAATGTTTTTATTGCATCAACCTTGAAACCTTGAAAATACAGCCCTATGGGGGACACAAGCCAGTGCAAACTGTAGGCCGGTCAGAGGGTTGCGTAATGCAGAGGGTTGCGTAGGGAAGGGCATCCGGCTTAAAACTTTGCCAAACAAATATGAGCGTTCATCCAAAGAATTCCATACCGGATCGGTCGTGGCCCGGGTTAACAACGTCCGCCACCGGCGCCGTCAACCTGCAGTGCGCCGGTGGAAATTCAGTTACTCTGTGTCGAAGAAGAAGAAGAGGTGGAAAGCGGTTCTTCGGCAGAAAGAGAAGAGGAAAGCACAGAGCCTAGAACTGAATGTGGGGACTTTGAATATTGGGACTATCACAGGACAATATCGGGAGTTGGTTGGATGATGATGAGGAGAAAGGTTGATATATTGTGTGTCCAGGAGACCAGGTGGAAAGGCAGTAAGGCTAGAAGTTTAGGGGCAGGGGTTTGAACCTGGGACCTCAGAACTGATAAGCCCTGAGCCCCTTCCTGTTTGCAGTGGTGATGGATAGGCTGACAGATGAGGTTAGACTGGAATCCCCGTGGACCATAATGTTTGCAGATGACATTGTGATCTGCAGTGAAAGCAGGGAGCAGGTGGAGGAACAGTTAGAAAGATGGAGGCATGCACTGGAAAGCAGAGGAGTGAAGATTAGCCGAAGTAAAACAGAATATACGTGCATGAATGAGAGGGATGGTGGGGGAAGAGTGAGGCTACACGGAGAAGAGATAGCAAGGGTGGAGGACTTTAAATACTTGGGTTCAACCGTCCAGAACAATGGTGAGTGTGGTCAGGAAGTGAAGAAACGGGTCCAAGCAGGTTAGAACGGGTGGAGGAAGGTGTCCAGTGTGTTATGTGACAGAAGAGTCTCTGCTAGGATGAAGGGCAAAATTTATAAAACAGTGCAGAGGCCAGCCATGATGTACGGATTAGAGACAGTGGCACTGAAGAGACTAACTGGAGGTGGCGGAAATGAAGATGTTGAGGTTCGCTCTCGGAGTGACCAGGTTGGATAAAATTAGAAATGAGCTCATCAGAGGGTCAGCCAAGGTTCGATGTTTTGGAGACAAAGTTAGAGAGAGCAGACTTCGATGGTTTGGACACGTCCAGAGGAGAGAGAGTCAGTATATTGGTAGAAGGATGATGAGGATGGAGCTGCCAGGCAAGAGAGCTAGAGGAAGACCAAAGAGAAGGTTGATGGATGTCGTGAGGGAAGACATGAGGGCAGCTGGTGTTCGAGAGGAGGATGCAGGAGATGGGCTTACATGGAAAAGGATGACGCACTGTGGCGACCCGTAACGGCAAAAGCCGAAAGGAAAAGAAGATTGCATCAATCTTGTAATGGTGTGCCATCGTCAAAATAGCTGTGTCTATGGATTAATTCGCCTTTACCAATTCTGTTTTCAACCTTGGTTTAAAAAAAGAATAAAAAGCAAGTCTATTAAATCAGATTAATCAGATTTCAAAAGTCAATTAAAATTCAGCACTCTATTTTGCAAAGAAACAAATATGAACTTGATAATTTATGCATGGACAATAGTTTTGATTTCTAAGTTTGTGAATTTACTTGTAGAGATGTCTTCTCTTGCATGCTATTTATATTACATATTTATATTTCCTATATCCACTATTGCTACTGATATGATGGAAATTTCCATATTATGGGACTAGTAAAAGGTTATCTTATCTTATATTAAAAATATATATTATTAAAAATAATATATATTTTTAACCTGAACCTTCTCAGATGACGTCTCCAGTGACGTTATAATTCATTTATGGTCCAGAGCCTGTGAATTATTTTACATTTATATTTCCAGACGCTTATTAATTGACTTGTCATTTGTTGTTGAAACTTGGGTTACTCAATGCTATAACGTGTTTCCAGCCAGACCTATGTCACAAGTGTACTGTATCACCCAATCACTTATTTCGGATGTTTTGTGACTTCATGACGCGATAGCTTAGCAATTAGCATCATGCTTTTCCATTTTTTCCTACCCACTCCTCACCCTTCCTTCGGAATAACGTAAACTATACGTGTAAGAAGCATGGTAAGAAGTGTAGTTTATCCCCTACCATGGAGGGGATTGATTAGTGACTTACAATGCGTTGACACAGGACACAAAGAGAACTTTCACCTTTGCGGCATGGCAATCAGGAGGCACAATAAAATAGTGTGCTCCGAAGCAGCGTTTTTCTCTCTTTAAAGAAACAAAAAACAAAAAAACAATATAACGTTTATTTTATCGAATTCATTTATGAACTTTTCATCACGGTGGCCTGACACAGCGCCGTACTGGCCGGTAATGTCGGACGCTGGATTCCCGCCGGTATCCGGAACGATCGGTGTTACGGCCGTAACGATTCAGCGTTCAGTGATTTCCGTAACAAAATACGATGTTCCATAACATTTGGCAGCTCTGTTGATGCAATAAATATATTACATTAATAAATATTGAAGACATAATTGATTAACAATTACAATGATAGCGCAATGAGCAATTGAATAGCATGCAGAATTATTTTTATCCTATTGCATAATATACTACAATAACTGTCCCACAGTAATGTTCTTGACATAATTTTACAAATATGGAAATGACTGCTCAGCAGTGATAGCCATAAATGCAATTTTACTAATTGGCATAATAAGTTCTTTTTGAGTTTCGGTTTCCGGCCTTGGTTTCCTCATTTTCGGTTTTCGAATTCGGCCAAGAATTTTCATTTCGGTGCATTGCTACTGGGCAGCATTATGTTCTACCTTAAACTGTCCTGGATAAAGTTCCTTGGCCAAGGCAAAGAAGGGCTCTGGATGTTTCTGGGATAGAAAAAAGAAAATGGGGTCAGCGAAAATGTCATGTGATCGTTTGGTCACTTGATTCTTTTTAACATAAAAAATATTATTAAACATACTGACCTTAAAGTAATCGATTTGAAAGATAGCCTCCGGGTAGGGCAGGTTATATTTCTGCAGGTTTGCATATAGGCCAGTATCAGGTGAGCGAAAATCAGGAATCCCAGCCGCTGTGGATGTTCAGATTGGATGTGTTGGCCTTCAGTTTGAAAGTATATTATCACCAAACGTTTGTCGACTACAGCTGAATGTTTTCTTTCTGTGAGATACTCACATGTGGATATACCTGCTCCAGCCATACATATGATGTTTTTACCTGTAAGAAGTGGATTTTAGTGAATTTATTCACAAAGGTCAGTCGTAGTGAAAGAGCATAACTCGAGACTCACATTTGCCACTCAGAATGTATTGGGCCACTCTCTCCAAGGTCAAATCATCCAAAACCTTTTCTGGTGAGCCAAGGCCCAGAGTGCGGGAAAACAAGTTCCGCAGGAAGTCCACTGGCAGGACAAGAGATCATTAAATGGCTATACACAAAACATGTTGAAACCATGCATGCATGTGTGTTATCGAGGTCTCTTTTCTACCGGCATCATAATCAGTACAGCAAATTTTAAAATCTATTGAGGAAAAAAAATACAAAATAGGCTCTGTACAATTCCAAATGTTGCTACAAAAAAGGGAACAAAGACTACTGTATCCAATAAATAATATATAAGAAATAAATATAGGTTGGGAGTAACTATATTAACATTATGAAAATAATGAGAACAAGTCACAAGAATGACAGTTAATAACCAATAAAAGAACAAAGATGTTAATGACATACTCTCAGTGTTTCCAGCCGCTTCCTCCTCACTGCTGTCGTCAGATTGCTCCTATCATAAAATCACTGACATTTTACCAGTGATTATAACTGCAGCAAATCTATACCGTTACAACCATATAACAAATAATAACATGTTATACCTGAATCATCACAGAAACACAATGGAGAAATACTGTACCCTACGTGTTTCTTGTTGAACGAGCTATATCAAATGATAAACACCGGAGGAATCAGCTTATCATTCATTCGGCTCGAGTTCTATTGTAGATATTGTATATTTTGTACACATAACTTGGACATTCACAAATTCCCCGTTCATACAATTCAAACGTGATTAATTTTCTGAATATGTGCGATTAGCGTTAGCCGTGTCAGCTACTGACATGATCGGCGTAGCTGTCAACAAGCATAGACAATTTCGATTTCATTTTATTTATTTTTACCTCTCGTTCAGATGTAGTTATCTCCTCTTCTTTGCTGTTGGGCGGTTCTGCAAATGCAAAACAAGAATTCAAAATTTCAAATGGAACTTGTTTGGAGTGATATTTCGCCAGGAATAATCATGTTAAGCTAGCCATGGTGAGCTCAACTTGAGGTACAAAACAACGTTTGGTATATAATAAGCCAGTGTTTCAGTCACTGCTTTTCTACCTGATGTCTCGGACATTTATTCGCCTGTGGAACCCTTTCGAGCTAACCTATCTGAAAGACAACCGGTTTAAACCTCGAAGCTGTTTTCACACCGTCGTGGCGGGTTTTCAGCAGCGGTACCGATCCATCCGCCAGACAAGTACGCCTATTGTTGGTGTCCGTCAATAACATCATCCGTGTTTCATATGACGTATTACTAAAGGCACTATTGGTTCCTACCTTAGCTTACAGTACAGAACTCGGTATAAAGTTTTAGCATAAAACATGTTAATATGTGGATAATATAAAATAATAAATGTATACAATACATATGTATTACGATACACTTCAACGAGTGTCAGAATTAAAATGTGTTCGGCATAGGATGGAAGGAAACAAATTGAATGGCAAAGTTGCAGACAACTATTGCTCTGATCTATCAGTTTTGCATGCATAATATACAGTATATCTAAACATACAATGTTGCTGTGATGTATTTACCAAACTCACGTTTTATTAGTCCCAATCGTCTTCACTTACTCTCTGCAGATTCAGTTTGAGTCCCAAACTGATTATAGGCTTGAAGATTCAATTTATAAGCTTGTATCTTGTAGACAGAAAATTTTCTGAAAAAAACTATTCCTGTAAAGTTTACAGGAATAGTTTTATTCCTGTAAAGTTTACAGGAATATTTTTTTTTGCACTTCCCAGTTTTGACTGAGAAGATACGGACTCTTGGATATTTATCATATATCAGCAACTCCCTGAGAAAAACGTTTTTTGTTTTTTTTTCTTGAACAAGGCACAACTCTACTGAGGAGACATGTCACCTCTCTGCTGCATGCGTATGTGAAGTACACAAAAATTACACAAATGTAATCTTGTGATTTAGGTGTGCTGCTGCATGCGAAAATATTTTCCCCTCACAGATACCTAAGTAACACAACATAGATACAAAGCTACTGAACACTCCATTTCATTGTTACAACAATGACAATAAAGACTGATTCCATTATATTGTCACTACAAGCATAAATATATTGGTAAAATTATACCCCTCTGACAGTGTTGATCCATACATCCATCCATTTTCTGAACCAATGTTCCACACAAGGGTCACGGAGGTGCTGGCGCCTATCTCAGCGAACTGTGGGTACACTCTGAACTGGTCCCCAGCCAATCACAGGGTGCATATAAACAACCATTTGCACTCACATTCACACCTATGGACAACTTTGAGTCTTCAATTAACCTTCCATGCATGTTTTTGGAATGTGGGAGGAAACCGGAGTACCCAGAGATAACCCACGCAGGCATGGGGAAAACATGTCAACTCCACACAGGCATGGCAGGGTTTGAACCCAGGACCTCAGAACTGTGAGGCAGATGTGCTAACCAGTCACCCACCATTCCACCCTATGATGTTGATCAAAACAGATTATCATTAATTCTGTACATATTTTGTGATAAAGTGTATGAATTTGAGTTCATTAAATTGCACACAAGTGCCTAATTTTGCAGCCTGCAAGTGTGCATCCAATCAGATTTTTCCTCATGACCTAAGGTCTCAAGGTCATGGACTTATAAATAATAGGATGAGTCAAATCAGATAAAACCAGATCATATTAGTCTTTATTGAAGACATTCTGAAGACAAAGTTTGTTCTCCTACTTCCGTACAGACGCAAAGACAATACATACAGTAGACCCGATCTGAATAATCCAATAATGATGTAAACCAACAACTATGGTTCGTAGTACATGTGATTCATATTAGATCTTTTTCATTTCCAATAAAATCAACTCAAGTCAAAATCTTCTTTGGGGGATTTCAGATGTGAAGTCAGAATTCTGTCTCCTTTACACAGGCAATGAGTGAAATTCTGATTATTGTCCTTGTGTACTGTATACAGTTCTACCCTTGGCTTCGCTCTCCGTCAACTCCTTCTGGCTCTAAGCTGTGATCATAACCAGAAGCAATGACCTCACAATGTGGTAACATCTCCTCTAGCAGGATAATCACCAAGCCAGGAGTCGAAATCCCTGGGAGGGCTGACACGTCCAGACGGCGTAGTCCCCTACAATACAAAGTTGAAAAAAAAAAAAAAAAAAACATATAACCAAACAGGAGCGAAAATTAACATTTAAGAAAATGAGTATGTCAGTTAATCGTCTTGCCCATGAGTTTGAATTACTTGAGATTCCTCAGGGCAGCCAGCCCGCCTGTGGTGATGCGTGGGCAATGAGAGATGTCCAGCTCCTTCAGAGAGTCCTGGAACACATGCAGCCTGGCCAAGAACCAGTCATCCACCTCAGAGCATCCTCGTAAGGACAGAGTCCGCAAAGATTTCTGTCCCTCTGAGAGAGAACAATTGACAAACACATTAATTAATCCTAAAGTCATTGACAAAACGGTTCTTATACTATAAATAGTAAAAATACAAAATTATACATATATACACACACACACACACACACACACACACACAGTGGCTGAAATAAGTCGATCCATCCATTTTCTGAGCCGCTTCTCCTCACTAGGGTCGCGGGCGTGCTGAAGCCTATCCCAGCTGTCATCGGGGTACACCCTGAACTGGTTGCCAGCCAATCACAGAGCCCATAGAAACAAACAACCATCCGCACTCACAGTCACACCTACGGGCAATTTAGAGTCTCCAATTTATGCATGTTTTTGGGATGTGGGAGGAAACCGGAGTGCCCGGAGAAAACCCATGCAGGCACGGGGAGAACATGCAAACTCCACGCAGTCGGGGCCAAGGATTGAACCCGGGTCCTCAGAACTGCGAGGCTGACGCTCTAACCAGTCTCCCACCGTGCCGCCTGCTGAAATAAGTAAATAAGTTTAACACGTCACCATTTTTCTCACTAAATATATTTCCAAACGTGCTCTTGACATGATATTTTCACCAAATGCTGGGAACATCCCAAGTAATCCATACATACAAAGAAAGTAGAATAAATAAGATCACAAATTATGTGTCATAATGTGAAATGTCACAGGGAAAAAGTATTGAACACATGAAGAAAGGGAGGTGCAAAAAGGCATGGAAAGCCAAGACAACACCTAAAATCTATCAATAATCAAACAACAATCCAGCTCTTTGTAAGTGCAAATGAATATCAGATGGTTCAGTCCTAATTGATGGCCTACAAAAAGGTCTCATTGCCAAGGTGTGAGTGAAGACACATCTCATAATGGGTAAGAGCAAAGACCTGTCTCAAGACCATCGCAAACTAATTGTTACAAGACATTACAATGGCATTGGTTACAAGTGCATATTTAAGCTTCTGAACGTTCCAGTGAGCACAGCTGGGACCACAATACGTAAGTGGAAAGCCAATCATAATACCATAAATTTGTCTTGATGAGGTGCTCCTTGCAAGATTTCTGACAGAGGAGTGTAAAGAGTAATCGGAATAATTGTCCAAGAGCCAAGGACCACCTGTGGAGAGCTTCAAAAAGACAAAAATTAGCAGGTACTGTTGTCACAAGGAAAACAGTTAGTATTGTACACCGCCGCCAAGGCCTGTATGCATGCTCAGCACGCAAGACCCGATTTCTGAAAAGAAAAAAAAAAAGCATTTAAAAGCTTGTTTAAAATTTGATGAACAACATTTGGACAAGCCAGTTAAATATTGGGAGAATACAGTCTGGTCTGATGAGAGCAAAACTCTTTGGAAGCCATAATGCACACCACGTTTGGAGGAGAAATGGCATCACCCTAAAAACACCATACCAACAGTGAAGTTCGGAGGTGGGAACATTTTCAGCAAATGGTACTGGTAAACTTCACGATTGAAGGAAGGATGAATGGGCAAATGTACCGAGACATTCTTGACAAAAATCTGCTGCCATCTACAAGGATGATGAAAATGAAAGGTGGGTGGACATTTCAGCAGGAGAATGAACCAAAACATACTGCCAAGAAAACTCTCAATTGGTTTCAAAGAAAACAAATAAAGCTGCTAGGATGGTCCAGCCAATCACGCGACTTGAATCCAATCGAAAATCTACGGAAAGAACTGAAACTCAAGGTCCATAAAAGAAGCCCACGGAACCTTCAAAACTTGAAGACTGCTTGTGTGGAGGAATGGACCAAAATCACACCAGAGCGATGCATGCAACTAGTTTCTCCATACATGAGGCATCTTGAAGCTGTCATTGTAAAGAAAGGCTTTTGTACAAAGTATTAAATAAATACCAGTTGGCGTGTTCAATACTTTTTCCCTGTGTCATGTCACATTATTATACACAAATTCATTTCTGAGCTTATTTCGTTTACTTTCTTTGTATGTATGGGTTACTTGGGTTGTTCCCAACATCTGGTGAAAGTTTCATGTCAATAGCACCTTTGGAAATATATGCAGTGAGAAAAATGATGTGATAAATACTTATTTCAGCCGCTGTATATCTAAAATATTGTTTGAAAAAGCAGAAAACTAAAAATTAGCTCAAATAATACTAGTACCCAAGTTGGACAGTCCAATGTAGTTGATGATTGTATAGCTCATGTCTACTTCCTCAAGAGGTGTGTCTTTGTAACTCAAGAAGTCCCATTTGAACTTGCCCTTCCGGTCCACACGGAACCATTCTGACTGGCCAACAAATCTGGGACACACAATAGATGCAAAGTGGCTTGAATATTTCAAAAACAAGTGTTGTATCTGTATTTTTCATCACATTTTATTCATGTTTTACATCTGCTACAGTAACTATAATTGCAGTGTATGGCCCACACAACAATATTATACAAGAAAACAATAATAATAATTGTGAACAGTAAGCCAGCAGTTGAGTCGAATTTTTTGAAAAGTGAGAGAGTGCGATGTAAATGGGTCACTTTAGTGCACTGCACCACCAATCCCCAGATATCATATAATGTAGAAAAAGTTAGTCAAGTTAGCTGATAGATTTATAGACAATGGATAGACTACTACGAATACTTGACAGGATTTACAGTATATCAGGGCTCACTGAAGATGACTTAAAAATAACTCCAATGTTTTGTTCTGAGCCAGCTGTATACAGCAGAGAAGGTGACCAGTGACTGAGACCAAGTATCTTCCACTTCAGAATGCCTTGATAGTCCTGAGATTTCATTGTCTTCTGCAAAAGACAGTGTGCAAGATGCAACAAAGCAGCGCCAGAGCATAACTGAGTCTTGTGCATGTTTTACAGTAGGTACAGTGTTCTTCTCTTTGTATGCTTAATTGTTGCATCTTAAGAGCTAATAAAGCTGATGTGACTTGTCGAAAAGTTTCAGTTTTGTTTCATCTATCTAGTGGACATTTTTTATTTTTTTTTCGGAGGGGGTGGGGGGAAATTTAAGCCTCGTCAGCTTCAAGCTATTTCGGTGACCATTGTCAATTTTTCTTTCTTTAATAAAAGGGAAGCAACAATTTAGCCTATGTGCGAACACGTGAAAATGAAACAACTTAATGACTCCTCTGCTTGTCATTTGAAGGATGAGGCAAACCATCATTAAACTCCACACAGTGAGAAAAAAAAAAAAGGTTAACCCTCCTTTCCGCATACTGAGAAAAAAGACAACACCACTGGCAAATGGCACTTACCGAAATCCTCCCCTTAAACACAAGACGTAGTAGGCGGCTGCAATGTCCGCCCCATAAAGGCCCTGAGTGTAGCTATAGTAACTGTGAAAGACACACAGATAATTAGTTCACGATTCAAAGAATATCAAACACAATTTACACTTCATTGCATAGCACATGATAACTTGCACTGCGAAAAATATATTTTTGGCATTATATTCACAATACCGAAATGATTATTGGACATAAGAAATGCTTACAGCTGCAAAGTTGTGCAAAATGTACTGAAACATTTAAGTTGGAAATGTGCATTAAAAACTTTAAAGAAAGTTCTCGTCCATTTTAGTGCCATCCTGAAATTTCGTTCAAAAGCTCTCTCTCTCTCTCTCTCTTTGTGCTTGGTGTAAATGCTGCCAAGGTCGACGTCCTACTTTTCTGCTATTCATTCACCTTGTTACCAGTGTTGAGTGTATTTTTCAAATTACACAGGGACTTGTGATGTTATTTCCTCTAGCACGTGAATCTTACGCGTTCTTCTTTTGCAGCCCTCTCCTTTTCATCCGAGACTTCCATCTGAGGAGCATCTCGACGTCATAGAAACGCTGGGTGAGGAAGAGGAGCAACCTGGTGTGCATGGGAGGCGAACTCACAGGGCTGGAGCTCCATGGTCGCCTAGCAACAAGGAGCCGAGATGACCGCTGACAGCACCCGAGTAGAGACTAGTGAGCAGACGTACCGAAAATATAGTTACTACCCGCACAATTAACAATAGAAGACGCAACGAAATATACAAAATTAAACATGCACCAGTCAATGTTTACGAAAGTTAGCTAACAGGACACCACCACCGCGAAGGTGGCAAACGCGGCACAAGCATTGACATACTGAAATACTAAACGGGCCATTAGATAGGTGTAAAAAAATGTTTGTTAAGTATTCTGGTTACTCAAGTAATAAACCCAAACGTGACGGATGACTTACCACCAAGGGGGCAGACATGATAATGTGGTTCTACAGAAAGGCGCGAGGGTCAAAAATGTCCATTCCGCATAGGAAGTACACGGTTTCGCCCACAAAGTGCCGCTATAAACTCGTATTTCGGTTATTTGAGCCTACTCTTTTGTAGTAGGCTCAAATTGTCAGTCTCTCATTTACGAAAGAGAAGCAGACACTTTTTGGGACTAAACCATCAAATCCGATAAACGTTGAGCAAAAGCAAAAGAGGAATAGATTGGATTTATAAAACCAACATGTTACCATACTAAATCCTAGGGGAAGATACCGTACACATTTTAACATTAAACCAGCAACCCGTAAAGTGAGTACTAAAAAATGCATAAAATGACCCTTTGGACTTATTTTGGGGACTTTCGTATGAAATGCAACGTACAATGTGTAAAACAGAATTTGACTTTTGTAAATACTTTCAATACTAATATATAAAATCCTCTCTTTGCTTCTCCCTCTCTGTGTGTCCAAATAGGAGTTATATTGTAAAGTTAATGGGCTCCCTTAGCTTATCAGTAGCACCTTGGCCTTCATATTAACACATGCACACGACAAAACAGCTAGATTATCTCATTCCAATTCAAACAGAGGACAATAGTGATGTCTCCGACTACAGAAGTCTCTGGCCACCTGAAACGTTTCCTAGCTAGAAAAAATGTCAGCTAACTCCTACCTGACAACATAAACATTTAGCTACAATGCAGCAAAAATGAGGAATGGCAATCATAATAGTGTGTTAGTATTGAGTGGTAGAAGTTAAGAAATGTTCCACTGATACTGGTTTAAGGCCGGTACTTAGGCTATAACTCCATACCACCGGAAGGCAGCGTATTGTCCACAACATACTGCCCTATACTGTATAAGTGAGTTCGCCATATTGCGGAGCTAGTTGAATGTTGTGAGTATAGCTTATCCCCTGTATCAAGGGTCACCAATATGGTGCCAAGGACAACATAAGTTGCCCACAGGCCTGTACTAAAAATAGCTCACCAGTGCATGTCTAATTTATTTTGGGTGGCTATTAAAGAAAAAAATAAATACATAAAATAGTGCCAATTACCAGTGAGTCAGCATCTAACGTTTTGTTTTTTGTTGCTTTTATATGTTGAATCACACTTGCATTGGTGTAAAAAGGTCAGTTGCATAGCATTCATGGAGACAAGTAAGCAGGCACAATCACAATGAAGAAATGATTTCCTTCCAAATAATTTGAGCAAATTTATGATTTCAGAAGTGTGTTAAGAACTGGTAGCCCATCGCATTAATGAGACCCCAAGAAGTAGCGCTCAGTTTCAAAAACGTTGGTGACCTCTTCCCTATACAATGTATTCTAAAATGTATCATGAAAAGTAGCGAACAACCGATGTTCACGAGAAAAGCATTATATCCCATAATGCAGTGGCTGATAAGAAACAAATATTTTCTGTTTCCGAGTTATTATTTGATAGTTGACACAAGACAAATTCATGAGTTTTGGCGTGAAATTATCTTCAATGGAAGCAGCACAACGCATTACAACTTGGCTGAGCATAGTGCTTTCTTTGTATAAATTCTGTAAAACACACCAAACTTAAAGCAATAAAACATTATTTGTATTTATTTATTTGTTCAGTATTCATTACAGAAGATGAACGACTGATGAGTGAACTATATAGTCCACTTGATAAAAAAAAAAAAAAAATCCTATATTGTGATTAGGGACTAAGGAAAGAGTGAATGATTCCGAACACGGCCAGTTTTATTACACACAAGATGGTGATGATGACTATTTTAACTGTCATCTTTCTCTCTCTCTCACACACACAGGCCTATATACTATATAGAAGTGTGAGAGTTGTCTGGCACCTGCTGATTTCACCATCCATCCATCCATTTTCTACCGCTTATCCGGGTCGGGTTGCGGGGGCAGTAGCTTTAGCAGGGACGCTCAGACTTCCCTCTCCCCAGCCACTTTATCCAGCTCTTCCGGAGGGATCCCGAGGCGTTCCCAGGCCAGCCGAAGGACGTAGTCCCTCCAGCGTGTCCTGGGTCGTCCCCGGGGTCTCCTCCTGGTGGGACGTGCCCGTAACACTTCACCAGGGAGGCGTCCGGGAGGCATCCGAATCAGATGCCCCAGCCACCTCATCTGGCTCCTCTCAATGCGGAGGAGCAGCAGCTCTACTCTGAGATCCTCCCGGATGACCGAGCTTCTCACCCTCGTGAACAAGACCCCAAGATACTTGAACTCCTCCACTTGGGGCAGGATCTCATCCCCGACCCGGAGAGGGCATGCCACCCTTTTCCGACTGAGGACCATGGTCTCAGATTTGGAGGTGCTGATTCTCATCCCAGCCGCTTCACACTCGGCTGCGAACTGCTCCAGTGAGAGTTGGAGCTCACGGCTTGATGAAGCCAACAGAACCACATCATCAGCAAAAAGCAGAGATGCAATACTGAGGCCACCAAACCGGACCCCCTCTCCGCCTTGGCTGAGCCTAGAAATTCTGTCCATAAAAGTTATGAACAGAATCGGCGACAAAGGGTAGCCTTGGCGGAGTCCAACCCTCACCGGGAACGAGTCCGATTTACTGCCGGATATGCGGACCAAACTCTGACTGAGGTCGTACAGGGACCGAACAGCCCGTATCAGGGGGTTCGGTACCCCATACTCCTGAAGCACCCACCACAGGACTCCCCGAGGGACACGGTTGAACAGCTTCTCCAAGTCCACAAAACACGTGTAGACTGGTTGTGCGAACTCCCATGCACCCTCGAGGACCCTGCCGAGGGTGTAGAGCTGGTCCACTGTTCCACGGCCAGGACGAAAACCACACTGCTCCTCCTGAATCTGAGATTCGACTTCCCGACGGACCCTCCTCTCCAGCACCCCTGAATAGACCTTACCAGGGAGGCTGAGCAGTG
Source organism: Phycodurus eques (assembly GCF_024500275.1). Classification (NCBI taxonomy): domain Eukaryota; kingdom Metazoa; phylum Chordata; class Actinopteri; order Syngnathiformes; family Syngnathidae; genus Phycodurus; species Phycodurus eques. The sequence continues at coordinate 6,848,978 of NC_084531.1, forward strand.
TGATCCCCCTGTAGTTGGAACACACCCTCCGGTCCCCCTTCTTAAAAAGGGGGACCACCACCCCCGTCTGCCAATCCAGAGGCACTGTCCCCGATGTCCACGCGATGTTGCAGAGGCGTGTCAACCAGGACAGCCCCACAACATCCAGAGCCTTTAGGAACTCCGGGCGAATCTCATCCACCCCCGGGGCCCTGCCACCGAGGAGCTTTTTAACTACCTCGGTGACCTCAAACCCAGAGATAGGAGAGCCCGCCTCAGAGAACCCACACTCTGCTTCCTCATGGGAAGGCGTGTCGGTGGAATTGAGGAGGTCTTCGAAGTATTCTCCCCACCGACTAACAACGTCCCGAGTCGAGGTCAGCAGCACCCCATCCCCACTATACACAGTGTTGGTGGTGCACTGCTTTCCTCTCCTGAGACGTCGGATGGTGGACCAGAATTTCCTCGAAGCCGTCCGGAAGTCTTTCTCCATGGCCTCACCGAACTCCTCCCATACCCGAGTTTTTGCTTCAGCGACCATCAGAGCTGCATTCTGCTTGGCCACCCGGTACCCATCAGCTGCCTCAGGAGTCCCACAGGCCAAAAAGGCACAATAGGACTCCTTCTTCAGCTTGACGGCATCCCTCACCGTTGGTGTCCACCAACGGGTTCGGGGATTGCCGCCACGACAGGCACCGACCACCTTACGGCCACAGTTCCGGTCGGCCGCCTCAGCAATGGAGGCGTGGAACATGGTCCACTCGGACTCGATATCCCCAGCCTCCCCCGGAACATGAGCAAAGTTCTGTCGGAGGTGGGAGTTGAAACTCCTTCTGACAGGGGATTCTGCCAGACGTTCCCAGCAGACCCTCACAATACGTTTGGGCCTGCCACGTCGGACCGGCATCTTCCCCCACCATCGGAGCCAACTCACCACCAGGTGGTGATCAGTTGACAGCTCCGCCCATCTCTTCACCCGAGTGTCCAAGACATGTGGCCGCAAGTCCGATGACACGACCACAAAGTCGATCATCGAACTGCGACCTAGGGTGTCCTGGTGCCAAGTGCACATGTGGACACCCTTATGCTTGAACATGGTGTTCGTTATGGACAATCCATGATGAGCACAGAAGTCCAATAACAGAACACCGCTCGGGTTCTGATCGGGGGGGCCGTTCCTCCCAATCACGCCCTTCCAGGTCGTGATTGATTTCACCAATTAAAAAAAAATGGATCATGGCTCAGGTGCTCCCTTTTCGAGAAGAGGTGCCAGTGTATCTGCTAGATAGCTAAATATGTGAACAATCAAGACAAGATGATTAGCTTTATTAGATGGTAGGGTTAGTGTGCGTGGTTGAATGTGGTGCCTGGGAATCATACATTATTGATGTGTTACCTGAATGGAACATATTGACCCTAAAAGAGCAGAGAGTGGCTGTATTAATTGGTAAGGATGTGTTGTGGTACAGATAAGAGGAATACAGAGTAATATAGAGATTGATAATTATAATGGGATTTGCTTGAACATATACATACTCTGTGTGCAGCTCTGAGATTTCACTGATTCTCCAAATCAATCTGTTATCAAGAGCCAAGAACATTGATGTAGTTGTATCGATGTAGAACCCCAATTCCAATGAAGTTGGGACGTTGTGTTAAATATAAATAATAACAGAATACAATGATTTGTAAATCATGTTCAACCTATATTTAATTGAATACATTACAATGACAAGATATTTAATTTTCAAACTGATAAACTTGATTGTTTTTAGCAAATAATCATTAACTTAAAATGTTATGGCTGTAACATGTTCCAAAAAAGCTGGGACAGGTGGAAAAAAAGACTGAGAAAGTTGAGGAATGCTCATCAAACACCTCTTTGGAACATCCCACAGGTGAACAGGCTAATTGGGAACAGGTGATTGCCATGATTAGGTATAAAAGGAGCTTCCCTGAATTGCTCAGTCATTCGCAAGCAAAGATGGTGCGAGGTTCACCTCTTTGTGAACAAGTGCGTGAGAAAATAGTCGAACAGTTTAAGGACCATGTTCCTCAACGTACAATAGCAAGGAATTTCGGGATTTTATCATCGATGGTCCATAACATCATCAAAAGGTTCAGTGAATCTGTAGAAATCACTGCATGTAAGCGGGAAGGCCGAAAACCAACATTGAATGCCTGTGACCTTCGATCCCTCAGGCAGCGCTGCATCAAAAACCAACATCAATGTGTAAAGGATATCACCACATGGGCTCAGGAACACTTCAGAAAACCAATGTCAGTAAATACAGTTCGGCACTACATCCCAAAGTGCAACTTAAAACTCTCAATGAAAAGCAAAAGCCATTTATCAAATACACCCAAAAACGCCGCCGGCTTCTCTGGGCCCGAGCTCATCTAAGATGGACTGATGCAAAGTGGAAAAGTCCACATTTATGAGTCCGATGAGTCCACATTTAAAATTGTTTTTGGAAATTGTGGACGTCGTTTCCTTCGGGCCAAAGAGGAAAAGAACCATCCGGACTGTTATGGACGCAAAGTTCAAAAGCCAGCTTCTGTGATGGTATGGGGCTGTGGCATGGGTAACTTACACATCTGTGAAGGCACCATTAATGCTGAAAGATACATACAGGTTTTGGATAAACATATGCTGCCATCCAAGCAACGTCTTTTTCATAGACGCCCCTGCTTATTTCAGCAAGACAATGCCAAACCACATTCTGCACGTGATACAACAGCGTGGCTTCGTAATAAAAGAGTGTGGGTACTAGACTGGCCTGCCTGGAGTCCAGACCTGTCTCCCATTGAAAATGTGTGGCGCATTATGAAGCGTAAAATACGACAACGGAGAGCTGTACATCAAGCAAGAATGGGAAAGAATTCCACCTACAAAGCTTCAACAATTAGTGTCCTCAGTTCCCAAATGTTTATTGAATGTTGTTAAAAGAAAAGGTGATGTAACACAGTGATAATCATGACCCTGTCCCAGCTTTTTTGTAACGTGTTGCAGTCATACAATTCTATGTTAATGATTATTTGCTAAAAACAATCAAGTTTATCAGTTTGAATATTAAATATCTCGTCTTTGTAGTGTATTCAATTAAATATAGGTTGAACATGATTTGCAAATCATTGTATTCTGTTTTTATTTTTGTTTAACACAATGTCCCAACTTCATTGGAATTGGGGTTGTATTTCCCCTTAGAATTCAGTTACACAGTAAAATTCATTTTGCCTTTTTATAACTCTCTCCAAAAAGCTGCCAAATCATTTATTCAGTTCTTCCAAAGTTGGATTTGTCCACAGAAAAATACATTTTTACATGACTTGTACAAATTGTGTACCGTATTCATTATTCAAAATGCTGATGTAGACTATGTCATTGTTTTAAATTTCCAGTTAATGTCGTCTTTTCAAACCAGGGCTGGGCCCAGAGACAATTCAGTGGCTGGTTTGAGACGAGGTCAGTCACATAATGCTTTAAGTGTATGTAATAGTATCTATAAAATAAGGGAATCACTACAGTTCAGGTCATAGAGAAATTTCAAAGACAAATTCAATGTATCACTTTCTTGAAATTAATACAACAAGCTTACCGAGTATAAGATTCCCAACCTTCTTTATTAATACTATTATGACACCTGCATCATGGTGAAGGACTGATTAGCACATCTGCCTCACAGTTCTGAGGACCGGGGTTCAAATCCCAGCTCTGGCTGTGTGCATGTTCTCACCATGCCAGCGTGGGTTTTCTCCGTGTACTGCGGTTTCCTTTTGTCTCATATTCATCTTTTGTCTCATATTCATCTTTAGATTTGAAACCCAAATGTCTTCAGTATCCAACAAAAACAAAGAAATTGACCTTGCCGTTCATATATATCTATATATATATATATATATATATATATATATATGTCCTACATAGAGCAAAATAGAGCAAATGGGAATGCTTTAAAAGTCTTAGGTTTTGCTGTTCCCCTGTGGCTCCCCACTTTTTACTGTGAGTTGGAGTAAGCAATGGCCCTGTGGGAAGCCCATTAGCCCCGGGTTGTCTCGCTCCTTCTTACATGCTGCTTCAACTGATTCTCCAGACACACAAATAAGTACAGTTCACAGTTCTCAGACACACATCCACAAGCTTCTGCATTATTCTCAAGACCTTTAGCGGCTGTCAAAGTTGCTTTATTATTGGTTTGGCGTGTTCCCATAAGGTCATGTGGAGTTTGTGAATCTCTGTAGTGAGGACAGGAAAGCCATTAGTGGACGGGCCGCACCGGCCACTGGCTTCATCCCGAGAGACAAGGACAACCACTGGGATGAAGCACTAGGTTACAATGCAAAAATTACAACGGCACTCTAGAGCACAATCAACATGATGAATTACTAGATATTAGATTTATCTGGGCGGCACGGTGGCCGACTGGTTAGAGCGTCAGCCTCACAGTTCTGAGGTGAGGGGTTCAATCCCCGTCCCGACCTGTGTGGAGTTTGCATGTTCTCCCCGTGCCTGCGTGGGCTTTCTCCGGGCACTCCGGTTTCCTCCCACATCCCAAAAACATGCATTAATTGGAGACTCTAAATTTCCCGTAGGCATGACTGTGAGTGCGAATGGTTGTTTGTTTCTCTGTGCCGTGCGATTGGCTGGCAACCAGTTCAGGGTGTACCCCGCCTCCTGCCCGATGACAGCTGGGATAGGCTCCAGCACGCCTGCGACCCTAGTGAGGAGAAGTGGCTCAGAAAATGGATGGATGGATAGATTTATCTGGAGCTGCACCAATATTCAAAGAGTTCTTAAAAGATTCTTCTATAGCGACCAAGTGCTTGCTTAATCCTGCTAACAAATAAATAAACAAATGACTAATTAACCAACTACTGTATCTATATAACTATCCAATTTCTATACCACTATACAGAAGGGCTGTGAAACTTGTCTTCATTCATGGGCCCCACCTATAGTTATGGTTGCCCTGAGGAGCACAGTTATAACAGTGAAACCATACTGATGCATAATAATGGCTTTGAGTTGGTTTGGTTCATATTGCGTACAGTAAAGGAACCAAAAGCAAAACAAACTGTTTATCTCTTGTGTAAACAGGAATATATTTAATGACTCTTAAAATAAAACATCAACATTTTAAATCGTTTCTTTTTAGGAAATTATATAAAGGCGGACTACACCCTTGACTAATCCCCAATCACAGGGCACATAGAAACAGACAACACATTCATATTCACATTCACACATCACCATGTGGGAACCCACCCTGAAAACCCACACTGCCTGCACCAAAATCCAGCGAGGCAACACCTCAGTGACTACGAACTAACTAACTAACTAACTAATCTTTGGTAATTAAGTGCGCATGGACCATTAATGTAATGTGTCATGTCATCTTGTTATCGCTCTTTTTCACACATCAGCACTAATTTCCATTGGCAGAATCCATTACCATGGAGACAAACATCACTTTGGACCAACCCCTCCTCCTTTTCCAGGCTGCAAAATTATACAATGGCACCATTATTTTTCATGATGAAGTCACTCGCAATAGCACGTTGGCCACGAATCGCATAAAATGGCAGACGATTGAACACATTCTGATATACCAGAAATCACCGTTTCTCTTAGAATACCAAGTGGATTCAAGTGCACCAACTCTGTCTGGTACATGTTCAAACATTCAGTTAACGAACATATCATTATAACAGTTACAGGACAATTTTCTCATATGTGTGACCATGTGGAGAAAGTTTCAGAATGATTGTGTGGAGTATAAAGGTTGAGGCTGCACTTCTCCTTCATTTCAGAAAATGAAAGTTCCTGCCTGCTGCATCAAACCCTTTGAGTATTCTCATATGCGTTCACCCGCACAAACACATGCTAAAACGCCATGTAAATTGCATTCAGTTCTAAATGAATTGAATTCATTTTAATGTATTATATTTACTAAATCTTGTTATGTAAAGAGTTCTCTCCCTCTCTGGTCCTCTCTTGTTTCCTCCTGAAAAACAACTCGACACACCTTATAAGATTACTATTAGACTGGAAAGTGTCAGCTACATAGCAGCAGATGAATAATTCAACGGAAATAAAAGGCCTTTTTCTGCACAAGTTACATGAGCTATGATACATTACAAGCAAGTTGAAAACCAACACAACCCTTTTCTGCTTGACTTGAACCATCATGGGAGACCATGAGACACTGATCTTCTCACACACACACACACACACACACACACACACACACACGCACACAAACACACACACACACACACACTTACTATAAAAATTAGGAGCTGTTTGAAGCATTAGCTTTGAAGAACAGTTTAGAGATACAATACACTGATTTACAGCAATTGATCACCAGTAAAGATGGGGAGCCTCTGTTCCATAGTGGCTATCAGGGACATCATTCAGGATTACTTCTTCCACACACTAGTGAAATGCTCCTCTTGACACTAGTGAAAGAGAGCAAAGTGTTTCAGTAGTGTCTATAGTAGCATTTCACATAATGATTATTGATTATTAAAGATCTTCTCATTTCTCATTGCTTCTCATTTCCTTCATCAGTCTATATGTCATCTTTTCCTTGGCTCTCCTCCCTCTTCATTCCAAAACCCTTGTTTTCCCAACGTCAGCAATGTTTAACAGCTTACTTAAGCACACGCAAGTGTTTACTTACTTAAGCACACGCAAGTCAGATTTCAAATATTAAAATTCAGCTCAGTCGTGATGATTTCTATCCACATTATTCCCTAATGTAACCTCTTGTCCCCATTGTCAGCACTACTGAGAATAATCGTGGGATGTGGGTGCAGAAATACATTCAAGTTTTTCAATAAGCCAAAAATAGAAAAGGTGGAGAAAATAATGAGATGGCAGCAAATTCATGATGGAACCACGATCCAGCTACAAATCATGAATAACTGAGCATCTCTTCTTCTTTGTGTCATCAATCATAGTGCAAAACAATTCTGTCTTTTCACGCCACTGTGGCTTCATTAGGCTGATAATGCCACCTTGGCTGTGTAATATGTTTCCATTGTTTTTGTTCACCGCTCACATAATCTATAATCTTTTTTTAAACAAGATTTGACATTGATTTGTTACCACGTTGAAATTATTCTCGAACTCGTTTCCTGAAATATAGAACAATATCATTGCTTTATTATGATACTCTTACTTTGATTTTGTTATTTATGAGTTCTGAGTCTAACATGCTGAATGGCAGTGTGACGTCCCAAGTGAACATAGTAGAACTTACTGATTTATTTTGTCTTATGGGGCATTTTTGACATGATTAATAACGTGCACATGGCTTCATTGTGTCAGCTCAGCCTTTGCTCGTTATGTACTGTATTAATTTGCGATGTCCCTCTTTTGACAACTTTAACAGTATATACAGTGGTGTATGGTGTATATACAGTATTGCAAACACTTGATTGCAGTTGTTCCTGCTATGGGTGGCCCAACCAATTATTAGGTGTAGGGTGCAATCACTTTTTCACACAGGGCCATGTAGGTTTGGATTTTTCCCCCCACTTATTTTCCACTTATACAGTGTTAATCGTTAATAGATTTAAAATCTGTGTTGAATTTCAACAATTCAATAAAAAAACTGCCTGTAAATTGGAAAAATCCAATCAAGGGTAGACAGCGTTGTTACGTAACCTACCAAATCTTTACGTCTCCTCCTGTAAACCCCACCCCGCCCTCCCTCTCACCTACTAAATCAGGATCCTTTGCTCTTTCACGTGATAAGCTGATTACTGCCTAATGGAGACCAAACTCTACCGACTCTAATTTTGTGGTTGGTCCCAATAATTCAGAGAATTATTTTTTTAAAAAAGAAAGTATTTTATTGACGTAATATACAGTATATTATCTACACCCCCTGTGATTAAAGCAGCCCCTCTCTCAGCAAAGTCATATTTTAAAAGATGAAACTCAAAGTGCTCGCCTTTAATTTTCCTGATAAGAAGTTAAAAAAACAAAAAACAAACATAGCACACACACAAAAGTACAGCATTCTCATTATCTCATCCTGGTTGGTCTCGTTAAGTTATACAGTAGCCTACATGGTCTCAGCTCCTCATTGGCCACAGAAGGTAGCTTCAAGTTGCTAACCTCCTTTCCGCTGCAGCAGAGCAGGAATTTACAATTGAATGCTCCTAAATTAGATGCCTTATTAGGACAAATGAGCATACGTATTTTAAACCGTATCATACTAACACACATAGCAGCTTTAATATTTTTCATTCAGCTCGCAGTGTCGACATAATGTGATATGAGCTCATCAGCTAGCAGAGGTGGGAAGTTTAAGCACCAGTATTGGCGGTAATAGCCATATGCTTTCAGAGTCTCATCTGTACCTTGATTTGACCTTTGGATCACAACGAAGTGCACACAGATGCAGTGCCAAGAGGGAAATGGGCTTGGACTTAGGCCAAGAACAGAAAAACAACTTTGAGTGTAAACATTCTCAAATATTAGAAAGATCCTAAGTAGGCTGAAAAGAGCAATGTAATGAAAAGAACTGAAGAGAAAATGGAGAGAGCATAGATTGGCCGCTAATGAATTTCAGGGAACAAGATGAGATAGGTCTGGTAAGACCAGTAAAAACTAATAATCAGACAATCGGGAGCATGATTGGCTGAGGTAAACATATACAATGCAACTGTATAGTCCCTTGTAAAAGGAATGTTGCTTTTTTCAACACTAGCATAGGTTTGATAGTTACAGTTTTTATGGCCTGTGATTGGCATCCAGGGTGTGCACCACTTCTTGCCCAAACTTAGCTGGGACAGACTGCAGCTCACCCACAACCCTATGAGGACAAGTGGAATAGAAAATGGACAGATGGCCACAGTTTTTACATCATAGTACCAGTAATGACACCAATGTTTTGTATGTTTTGTTTGAATTAAGATTGGTATATACAGTATAAGCCAACAAAACCAGCAAATTATAAACCAATTAGTCGAGGGCCATACACAAACACAGATCTTTACATCACTGATGAAATTCATTATTCGAAGATGGAGGGGTCCAAAATTTCGACTGATAGTGTACACCTATCGAATTAACAAGATTAATATTTCCTGATAATGTGACATATTTCATCAGTAAATTTGTTGCTGGACACAGTGTGGAAGGAACCCTCTTATTTCAGCATGGTGTTGCCCAACCTGCCCTACTTCCTACCAAAGCAAAATGACCTGTGATGACTAATGACATGACAAAAATATCCCTCTTAATAATCAGTACACAGAGGTTTTTTCAAAAGAAACAAATGTAAATCCAATCAAGTTATTGATTTTAAAAGATGCACTGCACATCTACTGTATGTGTGAATAAAGGTACACTGAATGAAGCCTGTTTATTTGTCAAGTTCGCTGCAGAGTTCCACATCAGTGCGCTTAAAATAGTCGGTCTATTTTGATGCAACTTTGGAAGTCACTTTGAAGCCAAATTAAGATGCAGCCTCATGATGTCTTTTCTGCTGAATTTGATCTTACGTTAAGACATCAGTAAAGGGACTGTATCGTTATAAAAACTTTGAAACTTGAGGTGGACTGGACTCTGTTTCTCCCGCTGATTTTTTTTTAGATTTAAATGCAAAAATAAAAAAATAAAATAAAAAATAAAAAAATAAAGATTGGGAGGGCTCAAACATGTTTGCCAATAAGAGGGCTAATTGTGATTTGTTACTTGGAATGTTTCTTCTATTTCTGGTGTAACTGCAAATAGAATAGTTCAAACAAGTCCTAGATTAGATTTTGACTGGGAAAACAGCTCTTCATCAAAATGAAGGTTGAGAGAAACATTATCCTTCATCCCGGCATACAGCTTCATCAGTCTTCTACTCGTGTACCTCTGCTTTTTCATTCCTTCGGAACTAGTCGTAATGTCTTCTTAATTTCACCCGTCTGTGCACCCATCCATCCATGCAGCTCAACCATATTCATTGACTTAACACCATGTATTTTATGGCAATTACATTTTTATGAATAATCCATTGCCGCCAGTGATGTTGGACAATCAGCACAATTTCTGTTCTATTTTCTTCACAAATTGTTTCATGTTGTTGAGGTCAGGGCCCTCGTGTTCTTCCAAACCACAGTCATCCAAACATGCTTATATCGAAATTGCAAGTGAAATTTTCATGCTGGAACAGATAAGGGTCTGCCCCAAACTGCTGAGAAAAGTTGGAAGCATAGAATTGTCCAAATGTTTTGCAGTATGAAGAATTTGTGGTCTTGAGCAATCCCTCAATGCAGAGCTTCTCAAAAGTGTGTTATCAGTGCCACTAGTACGACACAGACTCACTGTAGTGGTACGCCCCAATGACTGAATGAAATGTTCACACTGTGCATACTGTAATTGTGAGAAAAATATACTTATCTGTACTTATAAAATGTATTCTATGGTAATGATAAGATTTGTGTTTGTTTTAGTGTGAGGTTTTGGGTGGTGGTGGTGGGGGCGCCACTTCCACGAGGCAGATGATAACTGCCTGTTCATGTGTGTATATATGACCTCACTTAAAGAAAAAGAGCCAGACACATCTTAGCAACAGGTGCCCTGGTTGTCTTCTCATATGAAAGTTTTTATTAAATTGTATCTCTCATTATTTATCAAAGTGCTTGTCCTGTCTCTTGTCTACTTATGGGTTCATATTTTTCCCTTGGCAATAATGGTACAGTTTGTTACAATATTACACTGTTTTAAAAATTCAGTAGGTACAGTACATTCAGTGGTATTTGTCTTTTAAGTACAATACATTTTCATTGAACCTTTAGAACTGTTAGTTTATGTATAATTAAGAAAGTAAAATTTTTATTGACCTCTTAGGTTCCATACATTTTGATTGAATCATTAATTGAAGTAGTTCACCCCCCCCGATATTCAAGCACAGTGTTAATGTTCAAACTGTGCATAATGTTACAGTGGAATTCAACAATGCTAAATATACCTTTAACCATTTTTAAACCTCTATCTCGTTTTCAATGACGACTTTCGCCTACTATGCTACTGTTTTTAAAATGTTGGTCAGACTCAAAATGGTGGTACTTGGAGAGTCGAGTAGTTTTTGAGATGGTACTTGATTTAAAAGGTTCAAGAACCATTGCCCCAATGATCACTTATTAGATTAAAGGCAATCGATTACATTAAAGAGTATGACGAGGTTAGGGTCAAAGAAAGCACCACCTAACATTTTAGCATGGACTTCTTCCAGTCACCACTAGGGAGGATAGATGACCCCACGGAGTCATCACAAATTATATTTAGTCAACTCGTTTTTCAGTATGTGTTCTATTTTGAGAGGGAAGTAATTCCGTCAGAAATCTGTCCCAGTTTTTTTCTGTCAGCCAAACCAACACACATGCACAAACACAGTGAACAATTCATTCTGGATCGCTCAGTAGCTGGAAACAGTGGAAAGACTTCCCAAACCTCATGTGGCCCAAACACATTTTGATCTCCACCTATCAGGCAATCTGTGCACATGCATCAGTAAACACATGCCCCATTTATAAGCACAGGGAGCAGTGTACACCGACCAGTCACAATATTATGACCGCTTGCACAATCTAATGAGATCCAATACAACAACTGAATAAAAAATAAATAAATAAATAAAGCACCGTTTTGGTCAGAGGCTTATTGATCTAACAATATGTTTATGATTGAAGTTGTAGTTTGAAGTGCTGTATAAGTGTACTGCATCATAATGAGAGTCTCGATTAAATAAATGAGACAGTCCGTCTTCAGTGCAGCTTCCCATGACCCTGAACAGAATAATCGGTATAGAAACTCGATGGATTTATTTTAACTTGATGAGTCACACAATGAATGGAAACTATTTAATTTATAAAATATCTCTGGGTTTTTACGTGCCATTTTAGCGATCTGACCAAACCCTCACATCATTTATGCTTTTAGCACTTCTTTCTGACATTCCCATTTACCTTCTGAAAACGCAACTGACTCATCTGTCCATCTACATGCCTTTTCACTCCATCACCAAAAGGGGAAAAATTATTAATGGATGTGTGGCTTAAAGCAACATTCTACTGTAAATGAAATGACTGCTGACAGTGACGGATTGGAGCTTTAAAGCTTCGATAATAATCTCTAGTTGGGGAATTACATAAGAAAGAGATGCATAGCAGTTTGATGTGATATGTGTTTGGGTAGAGAGGCTATGATTGGGATTGAAAACATGTACTGTAAGTTGAGATAGGGTTGGGTGGATGCATGTGTATACAGATATATGTATACAATCTGTATCTGTGTGTAGGCTTGTATACGTGTGCTTGTCAGTATACGTCACCAGAGCATTCAGACACCGTCCAGCAGCAGCAAGCACAGTTCCTGTCGAATATTTGCTGTCCCTATATTCCTTTGTAATATGTAATGAAACACAGGCCCCCTATGTGGGAAACCGAATTGTGGTTTCATTGTAACATAGCGACTACAATGACAAAAATTAAAAATTAAGTCAGTTTTAATTTATAGGAGTGGAATTTGGTGGGGACAAATGGCATTCCTCTTTTTCTTCTACTACACTTATAATTATTTTATTAATTTTCATGCCTTTTTTTTTTTTTAAGGGCGCTTCTCTTAATTTGCTACCTTGGGTAGAAATGTTGTTTTAACCATAATTTCTAACATTTCTATTAGCCTTTTATCCACTGCCCATTGGGGAAATGTCAAGTTTGAGTTGAGGTGACTTAACACACAAAACAAAGAACAGCCTCTGACAGTAATGCTCTATAATTCATTGTGACACTTTTTAAAATTGAGTTGTTTGAAGAGAGAGAAGGAAGTGCAAAGAGTCCTCTTTCTTCTGCGTCGTAGTGATGGCTGATATCAATTACTTAAATGTATGCTTGCATCAGTTTTTTTGTGTGTGTTAATTATACCAGAAAAATGCTTGCAGATGGATGCAATGTGCTCATGACTTTACCATTACTATATGTACCATTTTCTATGCCTTATGTCATGGGTGATCTGCAGCCTGGCTGACTTTTAGACAAGAGCCAGTCAATTACAGGGCATGATTTAATTTTAATTATAAATAATTAAACTATTAAATTGTTATTGTGCCGGCACAGTGGACGACTGGTTAGCACATCTGCCTCACATTTCTGAAGACCAGGTTTCAAATCCCGGCCCCGCCTGTGTGGAGGTGCATGTTCTGTGCCTTCGTGTTTTCTCCGGGTACTATGGTTTCCTCCCACATCCCAAAAACATCCATGGTAGGTTGATTGAATACTATAAATTTCCCGTAGGTGTGAATGTGAGTATGAAGGGTTATTTATATGTTCGCTGCGATTGGCTGGCGACCAATTCAGGGTGTACCCTGCCTCTCGCCCGAAGATAGCTTTGATAGGCTCCAGCACGCCCGTGGCCCTAGTGAGGGTAAGAGGTACAGAAAATGGATGGATGGATCATTATCTTACATTGGTGATGGAATGCTCCAATGGGGCATGGGGCATGAGGTAGTTATAATCTCATGTTAGAAAATATTTTTTTCTTGACCGAATAAGGTGTTTCTGTGTGGAGTTTCCATCTTCTCTCGGTGCTCGTGTGGATTTTTTCTGGGTTCTCCGACTTTCTCTTCTTCTCACTCTATCTCGAAGGCAGAGCCCTGCGAAGGAAGCTCTTTTCGGACACTTGTATCCACTTGTAAACTTCATGTGAAACTCTGAACTCCCACATGTACGTCTCACTTCAGACTTGTATATTATGTAGTGCGTGCAAGGCTCCAGTGACAGCGGTTGTGTTTCAGTGCACTCCCAGACGAGACCAGACATGGACGCAGTGTCATGCCATGGAGAGGCTGCCAAGTGACCTGTGTGTGTGTGTGTGTTCATGTGATGGATGTGTGTTGGAGGTTACCCTTGCCTGATTCATAATGTGCATGCTGGTAACGAAGTGTGCTTGTGCTGGCGGTCAACGAGAGGAAGGCTGGTGTTTGATTGGCTCGTGCCGCCGAGATCTGCTCCTTCCTCTCAGTGTACACATCACTTCCTCTCACCCTGCCCTGAGCTACTGCCTCGCCATCTCACAATCACTCTCGCACGATCCTCTTCCCTTCTCCTTCTTTTCCTCGTTTCTCGCTCTTTCTCTGTGCCTCTTCCGAAATCCTCTCTGTCATACAGTGACTCTTATGCTTGCCTTTGAAATAACATTTGACCTCCATGCTTCCTTATTTCTCTGTCTTTCCCTTTTAGTTCCAGTTTGATGATGCTTTCTCCACAGCCGCCATCCATTTGTATCGCTTCACTTTTCTCTCAGAAGGGCACTTTGGACTTAACAGCTTGACAGCCACTTCATCATCCTCGATGAAGAACCTCATCATCTTTCACTACTTATTTCTCTCCCCTTTCGACCTCCCCAATTCACTTCACTGCCTGTCCAGTGTCTTTATCTCTCACCCCCTCCTACTTCACTCTTCTTCTCTCTCTCCTCCTGCTCAGCTGTTCTCCCTGAAGACAGAGGAGACGCAGCCAGGCAGAACGGCCAGCATGTTTCCCCCCATTGTCTCTGCTGCGGTGCTACAAGTCTTACTAAACCGCCTGTACTCATCACGACTTTTCGTCTGCATTTGTGAGTGCTAAGCTGGTTTTGGTGTGACAGCAGGGTGAGATAGTGGTAGCACATCTGTCTCACAGCTGAGAGGCGCCGGGTTCAAATCTCAGCTCAGGTCTTCCTTTGAGGGGTTTGGATGTTCTCCCCATGTTTGTGTGATCTTTCTCTGGGTACTCCAACTTCCTCCCTCATTCCAAAAACATAAATTTTTGGTTCAGGGAAGATTCTAAATTGTCTATAGGTGTGGACTGTGAGTAGTTGATTGCTTATCCTGTATTTGCCCTGCGATTGATTGCCATCCAGTCTGGGGTGTATCCCACCTCTCGCCCAAAGTCAGTTCCAGCTCACCTGAGACCCCAACTTGTGGTATAGAACAATGTTTTCCAACTATTATTGAAGCAAGGCAACCATTTTACATAAGAAAAACCTCACAACACACAGAAACCTCACAAAACCTCACAAAAAAGTATGAATACTGAAAAATGACAATCTCATCTCAATTTTCTCCGAAATTGACTTACTCAGTGGGAAATACAATATGTCCAGTGTAACACAAAGCTGATATACTCACAGGAAGCAATGACATATTCTGTGCTATGAATGGTGACAGGTAGATGCCCAGGTTTATTATACCTTCTGCCATCTACTGGAAGAGCATTTAATTGCTCTGTTTTTCAATCCCGGCTTCGCCTGTGTGGAGTTTGCACGTTTTCCTCGTGTCTGCGTGGCTTTTCTCCAGGTTCTCCGGTTTCCTCCCACATCCCAAAAACATGCATGGTAGGTTGATTCAAGACTATAAATTGCCTGTAGGTGTGAATGCGAGTGTGAATGGTTGTTTGCTTATATGTGCCCTGCGATTAACCGGCGACCAGTTCAGGGTCTACCCCGCATCCCGCCCGAAGATAGCTTGGACCCTAGTGAGGACAAGCGGTACAGGAAATGGATGGATATATATAAACACACAAAAAAAAAAGAAAATCATGGAAAAGTTGATTTATTTCCATAATTCCATTCAAAAAGTTAAACTTTCATAGATTATAGATTCAGGGCCCACAATTTAAACAATTTCAAGTATTTATTTGTTTATTTTTACATAATTTGGGCTTCCAGCTCATAAAACGCATGAAACCAGGAATTCAAAAAATAAGATGACTGTGAAGAAATCAGCCCAAATTTTGCAGGCCATAAATGGTTTAAACTGAGTGTCACACACTAATCATCTACTAAACTTAAAGCACCTGTACAGGTTTCCCCAGGTGTCATTAAATTGCTTCACTTTGGTTCAATTGTTTCAGTTGGGTTCAATATGGGGAAGACTGCAGACGTGACAACTGGCCAGAAGACCATCACTGATACCCTCCTTAGGGTGGGTAAGCCACAAAGGTTCATAGTTAAGGAGGCTGGCTGTTCACAGAGTGCTGTGTCCAAGCATATGAATGGAAATTCTAGTGGAGGGACAAAATGTGGCAGGAGAAGATAAACCAGCAAAAGCGCTGACTGTGGGCTTCAGCGGATCATCAAACAGACAAGATTCAAGAATCTAGCAGAGATCCAGAAAGAGTGAAATGAGGCAGGAGTCACAGCTTTCAAAAACACGACATTCAGACGCATCTGGGAGATGGGCTACAACTGTTGGGTTCCTTGGGTCAAGCCAATTCTGCGCCTGAGCCGACGTAGGAAGCGTCTCACCTGGGCCAAGGAGAAGAAGGACTGGACTGTTGGCCAGTGGTCCAAGGTCCTCTTTTCTGATGAAAGCAAAGTTTGCCTTTCATTCGGGAATCAAGGTCCAAGGGTTGGGAGGAAGACGGGTGAAGAACAGAAGCCAAGCTGCTTGAGGTCAGTGTGAAATATCCACAGTCAGTCATGATTTGGGGTGCAATGTCCAGTGCAGGTGTTGGTAAAAAGTTTTTTTTTTAGATGACTTAATAATTCCTTCTGCTGAGGATCTGTATGGAGAGGCAGATTTCATCTCCCAGCAGGACCTGACCCCTACCCATACCGCCATAAGTACCAAAACCTGCTTTGATGCCCATGCCATCAAAGTGCTTGACTGGCCAGCCAAATCGCCGGATCTAAACCCCATTGAGAATCTATGGGTTATTATCAAGAGGAAAATGAGGGGCACCAGACCCAAAAACAAAGAAGAACTGACCGCAAGCATCAACGAAATCTGGGCTTCCATAACTCCCAGGCAATGCCACAAGCTGATTGCCTCAACGGCATGGCGCAGCGAGGCAGTGATTAAAGCAACGGGATTCCCAACCAATTATTGAAGATTAACATATCGTTTTGAAAGTACCATATTTTGATTGATTCAATGTGACCCTAATTTCTCTTTTTGTTTTCTTAATAACTGAGAAGTAAATGGTGATTTCTTCACAGTATTCTAATTTGTTGAATTCCTGATTTCGTAGGTTTTATGACCATATCCATTTAAGGCTTTTAATTTTTTTAATGCTGTCGATAACACGCATCTGCTGTCTTATCAAACTGCATCTTTTCTTGTCGCGAATGCTTATTTTCAACATTTGGCGTTCCATGTTCCTTTGGGTTACACGTAGTCTTTTAACTTTGGCATTCATAGTCCAAGTTTCACTACCGTAGGCGAGGACTGGTAAAATACATCGATCGAAAACATTTTTATTTTCAAGCAAATGGGAAGATTGTTCTTGAAGATAAAACTAAGCCTTCCAAAAAAAAAAAAAGCTTGCCTGGCATGCTGTATGCGGCGTTAAACTTCGGTGCCTGTATTTCCATCCATTGTTACAAGTTGGCCTAAATAGTTGTCGAGGGCGTCTCGGACATAGTCCTCCATTTTGATATCCTTTTGTGGACAGTAATGATTGAACATGACCTTCGTTTTGCTTTTGTTCATTTTCAGACCTGAGCGACAGCTTTCTAACTCTAATTCCTGAATACGACACTGTAGTTGTTCAGCATTGTAGGAGAATAAAATGATGTCGTCTGCAAAACGAAGATGGCTCAAATAAGCGGCATTAATTTTTAGTCCTTCTTTTTCCCAATTGAGCTTTTTAAATATTTAATGCAGCCCTATGGGGGGCACAAGTCAGTGCAAACTGTAGGCCGGTGCCAAGCCCGGATAAATGCAGAGGGTTGCGTAAGGAAGGGAATCCGGCT
Organism: Phycodurus eques; assembly: GCF_024500275.1. NCBI lineage: Eukaryota > Metazoa > Chordata > Actinopteri > Syngnathiformes > Syngnathidae > Phycodurus > Phycodurus eques. Next base: position 6,866,700 of record NC_084531.1, read on the forward strand.
TAAAACCTTGCCAAACAAATATGAGCGTTCATCCAAAGAATTCCATACCGGATCGGTCGTGACCCGGGTTAACAACGTCCGCCACCGGCGACGTCAACCTGCTGTAAGCATTTCAAAAGAAATTTCATCCAGACCACAAGCTTTTCCGGCCTTAAGTGAACTAATAGCATTTTCAACCTCTTCATTCAGGATACATGGAACTGGGTCTGCTTCTAGCTTTCCAGTAATCATTCGGTGAGGGTCACTGTATAGGTTTGTATAAAATTCTTTAACTCGTACGATTTCTTGGTGGCTGTGACATATCGTTCCATCTTCCATTTTCAAACCAAAAATTATATTCTTGTGGCGAATTAATGCATGTTTTACCTTTTTTATTCCATGTCCCACTTCAAGCATTTTCTGAACAAGCCGAACGTAAGTTCTCAATTCTTCTCGTATCTTTTTCCGAATCGTCTTGCACAATGTTCAATTTTGTTGATAATGCGGCCCCTTTTCTTAACTTCCCGTCGCTTTTTCATTAAGTCGAGAGTAGTTTTATATATTCTGGATGTTGTCGTCTTTCTCGTTGATGGCGCGACTTTGTGTGCAGTTTGAACAATCCCGTTTACAATTTTGTCGTTGTGTGTTGACAGATCTGTGTTTTCCAGCGTGAGAAGAGCTTTAAAGCGATTAGCCAAACGTATTTGAAACTCGTCGCTTCTTTCTTGAATTAAGTTTAATTTGGTAAGCTTGCTCTTTAGAAGTTTCTTTCGTTCAAATTGGCAGTTTATTTGCACTTTGCCCCGAACCAATCTGTGGTCACTTCCAATATCAGATTTGTTTAGGGTGGTGCAATCCCTAAATACCCCTTTGTCATTGGACAGGAAGTAGTCTATGATGCTAGTGTTATCTTTGGGGCTTATCCATGTCCACTTACTGTTCCATTTCCGGTTAAAGAACGAATTAATAAATTGATCAAATATAAGCCTTTTTGTTCAGCAAATTCTATTAAGCATTCTCCTCTTTCGTCTCTTGATCCTATTCCGTAGGAATCCTATTCCAGTTGATTTCTCGCCAGAGTTAAGGCCAATCCTGGCATTAAAGTCACCCATGACTATTCAAAATGTGTGCTTCAATTGACTATAAAGACGGGATAAATCCTCGTAAAATGCTTCCACCTCATCATCGGTGTGGCTGATGATTGGCGCATTTATTTGTATCAATTGAAGCGAGTTACGCTTTCTACTAGAGATGGTACATGTGGCGATTCTATCTGAAACACTTTTGACGCTGGTCACGTAATTGGCGATACTTTTATTAAAAATGAAACCAACTCCACCATTGCGTCCACTTTCTGATCCTCTGTAATAAAATAGATGGCCATTATGGAGAGTCAACATACTTTCCGACGTATTTCACCAAGTCCAATTATATCCCATTTGAATATCTATATACAGTATAATACATTTAAGAGTGCTGTAAGACAGCAACACCACTTCATTATATTTCTCCACTTTCCTTTCATATCCATAGTTGCCATCGTCCCTTTCTTATTTTTCTTGTGCCACATGCCTCCACCTCCTCCTCCTTTGCATTTCTTGGCCAGTGGCTTCATCCTTAGTGTTTGCACCCCCCACTCCCACTCCACTGCTAAACATTACTCAAGGCCATCCTTGTCTCCCTCCTCCTCAAGATTTTCTATCACCTCTTGTTACGACTTCACAACTCCCGCAGAGCATCGGACCAACGATCCACCACGTTTTATTTTTACTAAGTCCTTAGTGACTCTCTTCTCCCTCTCACATGCAGTGTCACATATTAGCTCATGTATATGGTAATGTCTTCCTTGCGACCTTATTTTGCCCACGGCCCTGTCACATCATGTTCAGCAGCATTTTGAGAGCCAGTGGATCACTTGAGACACAGAAAAAGGGGCAAACATAACCAAACATGCTTCGAATTTACGATTGTAGTGTAAAGCTGTTGGTACTTAATTTTTACTCACCTCTGGTCATTGCCTCTATATGCCAACAACTTGTGCTCATCATTGGCCTTTGAGGGTAAATAATAATTTTTGAATAGCCTGGTTTGGTCATGGGTAGTTTTGTTTTTGTTTTTGTTTTGCTTTTTACCATATATTTAGCAGACGTGAACTCACGGATACACCTGCACAATCTTATTCTGACAAATATAATCTTTTTCTATTTAGATTGATACAGAAGAATTCATTACACAGTATGATTGATATTTTCTTCATACTGTATCACGGCAGGCAGCACGGTGGTCGACTGGTTAGAGCGTCAGCCTCACAGTTCTGAGGACCTGGGTTCAACCCCCGGCCCCGCCTGTGTGGAGTTTGCATGTTCTACCCGTGCCTGCGTGGGTTTTCACCGCGCAAACCGGTTTCCTCCCACATCCCAAAAACATGCATGGTAGGTTAATTGAAAACTCTAAATTGCCCGTAGGTGTGAATGTGTGTGCGAATGGTTGTTTTTTCATGTGTGCCCTGCGATTGGCTGGCAACCAGTTCAGGGTGTACCCCGTCTCCTGCCCGATGACAGCTGGGATAGGCTCCAGCACGCCCGCGACCCGCGTGAGGAGAAGCGGTTCAGAAAATGGATGGATGTATCACGGCACTCTGAGAGCTGTTTCAGATATTTAACATTTAGAAAAAAGAAGGTTATTAAAGATACACATAATGAAATACATTGTTGATGTCACCTAAAATTTCTGCACACCATTCATCCACGTTTGTCAAGTCTCCCACAAAAAAAACTGAATTCGTCTGATATGGAACTGCATTTTCAGGTTATTCTGAAATGAATGCACATAGTTACACCATGGAAAAATAGCGAAAATGAGATCTGACCCGCACAGTTTATATTTGTCCCTGGAATTCTCTGCTCATTAGCCTGCTTGTGGAGACGCTAGCCTAAATTGGCTATGGCTGACTCTCTCATGGATGAATTAGTTTCACTCCACCATTATTGCTGTAAATAAATAAATATTCCTGCCACAGAAGAGACAATTAACATGTATCTTATTTAGACTATAATGCTTCATCCAATGCGCTGGACATTATACAAACAAGACGGGCGACAATGTCTTGATTAAGACAACTATTGGCAACAACTTACCCTTAACTATGATGATGCGTGACAGATGCGGCCTCCGTTATTAACACGCAGAAGGACTGTTTGGGAGGTAAGTCTCTTAATGTAAAGACAAAATACAGCTCCAGTGAACATTCTTGTTATTTCTCAACTTTTGGTGAACTCAACACCCTGGACAAAGACACTTTTTATCTCTTTGCCTGCACTTTCTCTATGTTGAGGTCTCACATGCTGACCTTTATAGTTTGAGACATAGTGCTCTATTTTCGTACACAGCGCATCTGAAGTGGGGCACAAATGTCAGCATATTCTGATTTTCATCTAAGGGCACTGCTCGCTGTGCCTTTTTGCCAATTTGGCAGACCGGTCTGTGCCAAGCTTGGCACAGCGAGGTGTGTCTTTGGAGATGCGCCTGGCGGAGTGGCACTGTGGTCCCAAAATATACAGAATTTAAGTCACCAGCTCATTCTGTATTTAATAAGGGTACCTGCTTACATTGTCTGTTGTCACAATGGGCAAGCGCAGTGACAATGCTCGACTCATGCACGGATCCCTGCAATTACGCTTCGTCCTCTTCCACTCAGAGATGTCTCTGTCGAGACTGTCATTGCGCCACATTTAAGGGGAATGAGAGGAGCCGCGTTCATTGACTCGGATCCACCAGGCCACCAATCCCCGGCCCCGCCTGTGTGGAGTTTGCATGTTCTCCCCGTCCCTGCGCGGGTTTCTTCGGGCACTCCGGTTTCCTCCCCATCCCAAAAACATGTATGGTAGGTCAATTGAAGACTCTACATTGCCCATAGGTGTGAATGTGAGCGCGTATGGTTGTTTGTCTATGTGTGCCCTGCGATCGGCTGGCAACCAGTTCAGGGTGTACCCCGCCTCCTGCCCGATGATAGCTTGGATCGGCTCCAGCACGCCAGCGACCCATGTGAGGATAAGCGGCTCAGAAAAGAGATTGATGGATGGATGGATAGGTTCAGATCTTTTATCAAGGCTGAGAGTCTTATTGATCCCCATTGCAGTTTTCGGTCATAACCATGGTGCTTGAGGTGGTGGTAACGGGTCGAAGAGAGAGAGGACGATGCTAATGAGGCTATAGATAATGCCGCTAATGACGACAGGATCCCATCAGAAGACATACTGGCAGTCACAGACAGTTGCACTTTGCTTGAGTGGAAGCTGAAGGTGATGGTAAAAGTAAAATGTGTGAGGACTATGAGGACAGTAATGTTGAATATGACTCACGTGTGTGTGTGTGCATGTGTGTGTGTGTGTTTTCAGGAAGTGACGTTGAGCAGCTAGCCATCTGTCAACAGATTAATCCTGCCTGTGCTTAGAGATATTACCGGCTGGCTTATCGCCGTGGCAACGAGCCTTCAATCCCAGTCCAGCACAGCCACCATGTGACCTTGCAGGGAAGAGTGGGTTGGTGTTGGACTCGGCACACACACAAACAAATACACTATAGCACAGTTAATGTCGTACAATGTGTAGAGTACGTATGTAAATGATTCAGGAGGTCACCCGGACTTGTGGCATATAAAGTATGTGAAGTACATGTGATGAATGTTGCAGGGACATCAAACAAACACACATTTCCTCTGGTCTGATCAGTTTCAGAGTGTAGGAGTTTAATCCTTCTGAAAGGTTTTAATGTCACCTATTCAGTTCAGACATATAGGAAATATAGTATGCGCTAAAGCGCAGAACGTTTCATCACTCACTGGGACCAATACAAGAGCTGCATCAACAATTTTGCCTTTAAAATGATATATGATGGATATCCACATTGCTACTTTGGTCACACACACACATACATCCACGCATTAGATTAAATAACACAGAGACACGGTCAGAAATCAACACCAGGCATAATTTAACATTCAAGGTTTAATTCAGTCTTTACATACAGAACATCAGTCAGAAATATACAGTAAACCTTTAAGGTTCTTCAGGTACAGTACACCTTGGAATCTGCAGTCCAGGAGAATTTTACGGAGAGCACAAAGAATGTTTTTTTTGTACGTTTGATTCATGGTCACACTTTTTCTTGAACCTTTTTAAACTCGGTACATGTGTCGCACATAATGGTAACAAAACCTATGCTCACATTTGAAGGGCTTGATTTGTTTGAATCATTTCATCATGTCATATTAAATATTGATGACCTGTGGGATGCCAAAATATTGGCTAATACTGTACTTTTCACACCCCTCGAGAGAAGCCGCTCCCATAGTAGTGCTCGCATGCACAGTAATAGTCCAAGCAAAAATCGACATGGACTTGGAGTATGTGGCCTTGTGGTAAAATGTTTCATTTCTTCACTTGGATTTGTGTATTGTACAAATGAACATCGCCAAGTCATTTCATGAAATTGAAAGGACTGCAGGTCACCATCCAGTTCATGAGCATGAGTCAGTGTGGCACAGAGGTGCTCAATCAAATCCACTGTGCTGGAATCTTTCACTCACTAATTAGATGAAGTAATCACGATTGTTACTTTCATAGATTAGTGAACAGTGAATGCTGAAATGGATCTAATCTGGCCCACAGTTCAGACTCATCAGTATAGTACTTTAAATTACTTTTTTTCACATTATGGTAACAAAATCTTTAATAAGCTATCTTGTTTTACATATGAAAGTGATTCGTCTTAAATGCTGCAAAGTTAAATATATTTGATTAAGTTATGGCTTTTTTTTTTTTTTTTTTTAAAGTTTGTATCAGGTCAGAAGCCCTTCAATGTACAAGTGGGGATCTGCCAATCTAGTTCCTATATTCATCTAAAGCCACCTTTCCACCAATCAGTGCAGTTCAGTTCTGCTTGTCACAGTACAATTTTGAAGTAAATATTGTTACGTAACAACAGTGCGGCACATGCAACCTGTCGGTGTATTCAACATAAAAAAGGAATGTGACACAGCAAAACAATGGAGGACACCCAGCGTTTTGTGTTCATTATTCTTGGGAAGTAGCTGTTTATGACAAAAAGAAGAAAGGTTTGTTTGGGACTAGCCCATCCGTTCCTTACAACTCCAATTATTACTTGAGTCTCTCACAGACGGCAATGTGTCAAGCTACACACTTTAGATACCACACCCAAATCGGAGGGTTAGGGTTAACCCTCCAACCCTCCAGAACTACTTGGTGGAAACACAGCTTTAAGGTTCTTTTAGCAGTGTTTTAAAAAGGAATATGTTAGCTGAGTGCACCTCTGTCCTAATGAAACATGCTGATTTCCTGAGGAAACTGATTGTTTGTCAGTGTACTATAAAATGAGTGTTTGTGGTGTTAGTAATTTGGAACAGTCAAGACAAAGAGCATGATTTTATGGACATCTACTTTGCACTTGTAAATAGGAAAACAAATGATTAGGTCTACATTGATGTCCGAATTTTGGTGAAGTCTAACCTCAGTAGCACCAGTAGACCATGAATCATTCTTCATTATCGTTACTAGACTCCCAAGTATAAGATGGCAAACGGAAAGTACGCTTACTTACTTGATTATTTCTATAAAAGTGATTTCCGTTTTCAAAGATCACAAATACTTTATTTCCTGAGTCTGTTGGACTGAAACAATCATTTTGCAAAATTATTTCACAGAAATTTCACGGTATTCAACACATTAAAAGTTTTAAAATTGTATTTTGATTAGACGTTGTGCTGGGATCTTAACCCTGGAATGGTCTGATCTTCTTTGCATACCCATAGTCCTGTATACCCTGTGTTTTGCTGGACTTATTGGCGTATAAAGCAAAACCTCTTCTACAATATGTTTAAAGGTATTTTCATCTGTATCCTAAGGTAAAAAGGTTGACTGTGTTGAGGTTATCAAAATCTTTTGGGTGTCTGTTGAACTACAATCACTGAGTTGGTATTGTGTCTCTGTACTGTCTGAAAACCTTGGTCATTTATATACACACTTGGCATTGAGACGCAACAGCTTGCTAAAAAACGTATTTCAAAGTTATTGTGGAAGAAAACAGAAACATGCTTAATCTATCCATTACACATGCAGTTAAAAAAACAAATCAAATTTTGCATATCACTTTGGCATGGGAGGCAATATAACATATTTTCTTTTAGGCTCGCTACTCTTGTTGATATTTGTATCTTTTGATCTTTTACATACAAAAACTTTCTTTTTTTTTTTTTTTTGACATCTTACCACACAAAAAGAGCAACAGACAACAAAATGAACCCACAAGTCAAAAAGATAAGCAAATGAGAACAAACAAAGCTGCATAATTTCACATTGACAAATAGAAAAGTGGAGACTGCGGAGAGTAGTGGAATGTTGGAAGAAATTTGCCTGCCTTGGGTCGTGATGGACTGCTGACTGTCGTGTTGCAGTAGTTTGCCTGTGAGGAGTCGTGTGTTCTAAATGAACCCATTTGTCCTGTATGTCCTTCTACAACCACACACTGACGGGATTTTAGACAAACAAGTTTAACATGTGTGTCCACCATCCTCTAAAATAGGTGTAACACACGCACTGACCCTTGTGGTGGAGTTGAGATCAGTTCTGGGTAGCGAGTGCGCATGGTACAGGACATTGGCTTGGCCTTAAGGCTCAAGGTCAGTGATAAGCCTTTTTCTACAAGTGCAAGCGCTAACTGAGGAAGAAGCCAAGACTCCAACTCTATTATTAGGTATTCTGGAGTGTCGTGTCAGTGTATCTGCCCAGCGCATACAGTGGAACACATCAATCCCAAATGAGGAGCATTGAAGATGCTTGGAAGAGTCTAAATCTGGGGATAATCACCAGGAAGAATCAGAGAGATTAGTGAGTAGAGAACAGAGATTTTATGGGGATTTTGTCGGCTTCATCCTTTGTTCTTGTCGCTCCAAGACACAGTGGAGCTTGTGCTTGTTGACATGTGAAAGCCATTTTATGTTATGACGCAGATTTAAACTGTAATAAGAGCTCTTAGCCCGCAGTCTTAAATTTGATGGATGTTGGTTGATGGGTGTTGACTTCATCATTTGTTGGGTTTTTTTGTTTCTGTTTTTTACAAAAATGATTTTTTTGTTCCATTAATATAATGAAAACTATTTTCAGTGGCTGACAGAAGTACAAGAATGGACATTTTACCATTTTTATGTTCCCATTCTAATAGAATAAAGAGGAAACTAAAAGAAATATACTTTCCAATATATACTCACATTGTTAGTTTATTGTTTTGATGTGAAAATAGAAGCAGAAGGCAGGAATAAAGCACTTCAGTTTTCAGAGGTAATGCAATGTAGGTCACCACTACAGTAATGGATCAGTTTGGCTCCAATTCAGCTTGGTCATTTACTGTATCTGCCCTCATGACCCTGTAGGGTTTGAGCTTGACAGACAGCCTTGTATCGGAGCCCTCTTGAAACCGAATGGAAATACAGTGGAACCTAAATAACAGGCTGTTTCCCTCTAAATTCTCACAGAACTTTGGAGTTCAACCTCCCATTATGCATGACACTGCTCTGATCAATCAGTATCAAAGAAGAAAGTATGTACGCGTTTAGTTTTTTTTTTGGCTTTTTAGAAACATCCATCCATGCATTTTCTTCACCACTTCTCCTCACGCGGGTCGCAGGCTTGCTGGAGCCTATCCCAGCTATCTTCGGGCAGGAGGCGGGGTACACCCTGAACCGGTCGCCAGCCAATCGCAGGGCACATAGAAACAAACAACCTTTCACACTCACATTCACACCTACGGACAATTTTGAGTCTTTAATCAACCTACCACGCATGTTTTTGGGATGTGGGAGGAAACCGGAGTGCCCGGAGAAAACCCACCCAGGCACGGGGAGAACACGCAAACTCCACACAGACGGGGACGGGGATTGAACCCTGGTCCTCAGAACTGTGAGGCAGATGTGCTAACCAGTCGTCCACCGTGCCGGCCTTTTTAGAAACACTTCCTAAATTCCTAAATCAAATTCAACGCAATAGGAGAAGAATATATACCAGAATTTACACAATCACACTCCAGCTTTTCCATACACATCATCAGTTGTTACCAAACTCAAGGCAGTGTTTTATGTTTTTTGGGGAGGGCTTGAATTATTTCCATGTCTGTTATTTCCTATGGGAAATATTATCACAAATCCAAACGAATCGGTGATCAACATGAAAGGTTCCACTGTATCAGTTGTGTCTCATTGGAAATAAAATCGATATGCAGCATGGGGAGATTGACAGCACTAACTAACATGTCCTCAAAATATTTGTTATATGGTCTTGCATCTAGTAGTTATTAATCTGTTGTGTGTGTGTCCTTACGTTTAGGAATATTCCAAATCATTACATTAACAGTCATGTCTTTGTGGCCCACACCTAACTACCTGTTAAAGCACCTATCTGTAAAAGCATCAGACAATACCATAGTATGCTGAGTTGTAGTATGCAGTTCTTGAAACTGATGCCTGGCCTCAGCTGCTCTTTGTTGTTGTTTGCAATGTGGGATTTGTTTTGTCATTTGTCTGGTCATAAGTGATATCACCACGGTGATGAGGTTTCTTTGTTACTGCACCAGAATCAGTAAAAAGATATTTGTGGCATTTTTTTGCGCCACCTCTTGAAGCTTATTCCTAACAGATGAAGAGGTCAAATCTATCCAAGCCCATTTTATGTTTTTCCACAAGTGCAATATACTGCGTTATATCAGAATGATATTTTCCATACCTCCAGTATATCTTGTTTCGTAGGCTCAGTGTGTTAACTGAGTATGTGTGTCTGGGAACGTATAATTCTATCCATCCATCCATTTTCTATTCTGCTTGTCCCCATTAGGGTTGTGGGAGAGCTGGAAAATGTCCCAGCTGACTTTGGGTGAGAGGCGTAGTACACCCTGGACTGGTCACCTGCCAATCACAGGGCACATATAGACAATCATTCACAGTCACACCTGTAGGACATTTACAGTTTTCAACTGAACTAGAATGTTTTGGAATGTTGGAGGAAGCCGGAGCAACCAATGGAGAAAACCAATGCAAGCCAATATAAAACTCCGCACAGGAAGCTTGAACAGAATTTTTTACTCCTTCATCCAGGCTCAAATCCAGAACCTGTCGACTGTGCCGCATAAGTCTTAACAACTACTCCACCATGCTGCCCTATATTCTGTAATTCACAACCAAAAATCCTTCAGTCTACCACTCTCCCACTTGTCTTCAGAAATCAAGGTGCAACACTTTCAAATGTTTTTTTTCCCTCATACTTTCATAGCTCTCTTTTACTAGTCTTTTACATTGCATGCATGCTGAAATCCACTCAGGAGATCACGCACAATTAAAAAAATAATAATAATAAATACAAAATAAAAGATCTCAAACTCATTGGGTTACACAGCTTGATCATTCAATAACATTGCATCGTGTAAACATGCCTTTTTCACATGGGTCACAGGCCTTAGTTGCCTGAAGCTGTGCAGCTGATTTTGAAAAAGCAAATCAAGGCTCTCTATGAAAAAAAAAAAAGAACTATTCAGTTTGACTGTTGCATCTTAAATGCAAACGAGCAAAGTTAAACAAAAAAAGCATTGCATCTAACAAAATCAGTTGCACATCAGCATAGAATTTGACAAACAAACAAACTTCGCAAGAGTAACTCTTCCCTCCCTGTGCCGATAATCAGTTTCAGTGAAAAAGATAGACAAAATTAAAAAAAGACAAACAGTTCATACATTTAGAAAAAGAAAAAAAAAAAGAAAATGTCACAAACGCCCCACCCATAAAGATAAATAAATCCATTTGGATATACTCTTGATGGATAAATATCACTCATATACTCTATTCATCTTTTCAACAACAACAAAATCAGTCTCTCAATGATGGCACCATTGCATTCTCAAAATAAAATTATACCAAGTTGTGATATAATGAAATCGAATGATCTTGAAGTCCTCGGCTCTGCTATTGTTCCCTTTTCCCACTCGTCCTTCTGTACGGGCTCTCCCTCGGCCCTCAACACCCTGGAATGCTGTTAGAGGAGCGTTTGGTTTGTGCTTTGGGAGAGACAAACGTTTACACACCACGTCCATGTGTTCATTAGTTCCTCTCCAACATCTACGTAGAAGGAGAGCAGCGAGGGTCATTACTGTCACCCGAAGCCCCCTGGGATCTACATAGCTGCCAACTCTGGTGGAAGAGCGAGCGAGAGATAGGGAAGAGGAGCGAAAAAAATGCGTTCATGGTACTAGCTATGTTTGTGTTAAAATAATATTTTGCCAAGAGACAAAACATAAACACCATCACTCTACTTCTCTTGGCTTTGGCTTGGACGGGGGGTGATGATGATCAGAAGCAGCTCTTTCTCGCTTGGCTTCACTTTGAGCCGCGGGAGGAAGCGACCGAGCCTCGTTCCCTCGCTTGCCCACTTTCACATGTTTTCCCAGAGTGTGCTGTCCCCCTCCTATTCTCGCACACTCACAAACTTGCCTCCTTTCTCCTGCCGTGCCTCTGACAGGTCTTCCGTTCCTTCTTTTTGTGCTGTTGCTGCTCATTCTCCCTGTCCCGTTCCTTTTTTCGGTGAAGCTGACACAGTCCAGAAAAGCACCATGGGATGCGTCAAAGGCCTGCTATCATCTCCCCCAATATCCCAAAATAACAAAAAACAGCCCCATTTAGTTGTTCCCTGTCCAGCCCTGCGAGGATTTGTCTCTCCCAGTTAAAAGACAAGGGGGCTGAGGAGTTTGTAGTAAAAAACGACAGTTAGAATAGCTCTCGAAAATGAGATTAAAATGTGTTCATCATGTCTTTATGCGTCTTTTTGAGTCTTAGATTTCTGTCCTGACGCTCTAAGTGACCAAGACGGGCACTTGGTTGTCATTCCATCATCACAGAGAGTAAATCATTTGGGTTGACCCCTGCGGTAGCTTCATTGCACTAAAATCATAATTACTTCATTCTCGCACTCACACATTCGCTCCACTCATCTTCCTCTACTCTTCATCATCAGACGTAGGCTGACTCACTGGACTGTGTGCGCCCCAGGTTGGGTGGTTGGGACAGATGCGCCATGTCTTTCTTCCTGATCTCACAAATGGATTTCCTGCGGGCCTGGACGCCCCTAATGGCCGCTTTAATCTTGCGCCAACCCAGATGGTTGAGCTCGGCCAGGTTGAGCACCACGCAAATACCGCTCACCGCAAACATGAATACCAGGAATACAGTTTTTTCCGTGGGACGCGAGACATAACACTCCACCTCCTTCAGGCATGGGTAGCGGTCACATTCGAAAATCCCAGGCACGCTAAAGCCATAGAGGAAGTATTGACCCGCCAAAAATCCAATCTCGAGGGCGTTTCGGAACACCACTTGAATGATGTAAAAACGTGAGATCCCTTCTTGTCGACGTACTTTGGAGCTCTTCCCGTGCGTGAGGCCTCGTGGGGCATTGGGGATCTCCTTTACTTCTAAGCAGTCAGGTTCTTCCTTCCCGCCGCCGCCGTCGCCGCCATGCTGAACTAAAATTCCATTAATGTTGCGCAGCTTTCGTGCCCCGTCCCTTCCCCCGTAGTCCCGCTCCATTATGGGATAGAGAAAGGAGTAGCGTCTGTCTCGCTGTTTGGCCGACTGGTGGACGGAGTAAGTAATGAAGCAGAGACTGGGCGTGCACACCAGTATGATCTGGAATACCCAGTAGCGGATGTGCGAAATAGGAAAGGCCTTGTCATAGCATGCCTGGTTGCAGCCCGGCTGCAGGGTGTTGCAGATGAACATGGTCTGCTCGTCCTCATACACTGTCTCGCCTACAATAGCCACGATCAGGATACGAAAGATCACAACCACCGTCAGCAGGATCCTAGAGGAGAAAAAAACAGAAATGAGGAAATCAGTGACTAAAATTCCTTTCTTGCACGATCAATCATCTGGATCTTAGATTACTTGGGAAATGGAAAACCGCTGGAAAATAATTTAAATATTCCACTGCCAGATCATTATTTGCCATGACCAACAACTGGCGTTTGGCGTTATTAGTCTGTTCACGGTGCTGCTACAACCTTCAACACTCCTTGGGCTCATTCACTGAAAGTTTTTTTTCTTCAGCATTTTAGATGTGTCCACACAGAGACTGCACTGTGTGTGCAGTGTGCATTTCTGAAAACAGGTACCAGAGTGTATACATCCCTAAACATCTCTGCTGCATTTTAATATGGGTACCAAATATACTAAGTACTATCTTCTGCTCTTTACCACTGTGGTGAGTAACAAAGGATCAGATGCTCCCAGATCCATTGTGGAGTAACAAGAAGGGCAACCAGGCTGCAGAAGACTGCTAATGGCTTTGTCGTCCAAAATACATAACAAGAAACACTGATCATTTTCTTACTGTGTCTTTTCCATGTTTCTCAGAGCATTGTGATGGTTTTGTTGTGTGAAAATAAACAAAATGATTGCACCAGTTCTCTCGGTCTACATTTGCTAGAGACCTTTCGACTCATTACAAATCAGTGGTTTTCAAATGTTTTTAAAAATACACCCCCTTTTAAACAATTTTCAGCCAAGTACCTCCGGACACATGAAAGAAGGTATGAGGTATCTGTACATTACAGTGCAAATCATTTTATCATCCCATTTATTAAACAACAACCTTGTCATTGAAAAACACTTCAATGCTCCATTTCCATTTAGAATCGTTCACTAAATTCATGTTGTAGCTCATCGAAGTAAATCCGATTAAAACATATTTTTCCTTACACTGGCCCGAGTCTGTTGTTTTCTATAGCCTTAGTTTTCAGATGAAGAATCATTTCTTAAAATGAAGAATTCAAACAAAAACAGGATTGTAGTCCTTAATGTACAAACAAAAACAACACATTATGACAGGAATGATGGTGAAAGTTTTGAAGCCTCGTTTTATATACCTCATTTTATTAATAATTCAAATTTGACATGGTTGTGAACAACACTCTTCTCTGTGGTGTGTCATTTTTATGTCACTTTACAGGGACTTGACAGAAAAATGCTATAGCACAGCCAGTTGACACCCAATAATACAAAGTAACACACAGAAGAAGCTTGACTTTATCATCGGTCAGCACAAGTGATTCCTTTCAATATATCCAAAATATGGATGTACTTGTTTGACCTTGATGTGAATTCCTGTGTATGTATGCGTGCATGCAGGTGTGCATGTTTTATATTCCTTTCTTGTTCTGGTTGTATTTTAATTGTTTGTTTCTCTGTGGCTGCTGAAGTATTATTAGAATTATTATTCTTTAATGTATCGTTTTATATTCATTCACTGTACTTGTATCGCTGACTTTGTAAATTCTTGTTTCAATTCAGTGTTTACTGTGAGCATGAATTTTAGGTTAACTCACACGCAAACAATTCTTGTTATGGTTGCCATCAGTCATCTTTTTCGCCAATTAAAAGTTTCCACACAGTGCATTTACTATCTTCTCAGTTTTGTAGTTATTTCTGTGGCAGCCTTACAGCACTACATACATGCTTGGCATATGTACTACATGTTTTCCTGATATGCCTCTTGAAAACTGAAAAGAAGAAAATAATTTGTTTTTGGTGGTGGTGGTGGGGGGCTTAAGTGCGATCTATGAATGCTGAGAGTGACACATTCACATGAATTCAGACAAAAATAATGCTGCAATATTGGGTAGCCAACACTGTGAAGTGGTCACTAACTATTGTATATTGATTTCTTCTTTAGAAAAAAAAAAAAAGTGCATACAGGTCCAGCATTCAAGCACAATTTCTAGGATTGCAATTTCTTGTTGGCGAATCCAACGTCTGAATAAACTTTGTAAACTGCAGTGACCTTGCTGAGGAAGGCAGTGTACGATAGTCAACAAAGCAAATCTTGACTGACTTGTGAACTCCTCTCCAGCTGTTTTGTCAAAACTGTTTCGGAGCAAAGTAGCTCAAATTAAAAAAAATTTTTTTTAAAAACTCAATAAAGGTCAAACAATCAGGGGAGGCAACTCCAGGAGGCTTTGTGGATCTCCTTCACCAGGAAGAAAGTAGAAGAGCTAGGTCAAGAAAATGGAAAACAACGTGTTCATGATGGAGAGCGACACAGTGTCACTCCTTGGGCACTGTTCATCCTGATGAGAACCAGGGAAGAAAAATTAGATTCATCAGCAGGGTAGAAAATGCCACAAAATTTCCACGCATGGGCAATCCCATGACTCACGTATACTTTGTCTTTCTTTCTTTTGTTTTGTTTTCTGTTTAGCTGTGAATATGTATTATGTATTGCCAGAAGTAAACAGAATACAACAAAGGGCGACCGCAATGAATATCATAAAATGGATAAAATAAACATGATGGTACAGTTTATGTGGTTCATATTGGCATAAATTACACAATCAATGTTCTTAGTATGAATGAATCGCTGTGTGATATATAAGATAGTGGATGTCTTTCTAAGCACCTGCATCCAGTGTTGACTTGGCGTTCCTTCACATGTGCTTCCTTGATGCTAAAAACACACACACACACACACACGCGCACATACACACACGTTTGGAATAATGATGACGTTAACAATATACTACAACAGTAACTCAATTTCTCTTCATGCTTCGTGAATAAAGATAATTCAGCTTCAGAAGCAAACATGTTTTCTTCTTCTCTGCTCTGTGTGAAGGTCTGATTTGTGAACATATCACATGAATGATAAACACTATCTTATTACAGATTGTTAAAAGTTTTGGTTCTGAAAACGAAGAACTCCTCAGGGCAGGGGCAGATCTATTCTAGTGGGATACAGGGCTGTGGGCCTAGCCAAATCATGAAAAATATAAAACTACTTACCTAATCACCTTTCAGAGAAAGCTGCTGTGTTGCAGTTTCTCAAAATAACAATAATATATAATTGCTTGACAGATTGGTTTTAACGTGTTTATGAAATGTTGAACAATGACAAAGTGGCCCTTGCATTCTTAGATTTTTCTGTATGCGGCCCTCGAAGGAAAACGTTCGGACACTCCTGCTTTTTAGAGTGTTTAATTAACCTACCAAGCATGTTTTTTGGAATGTGGGCGGAAACTGGAGTACCCAGAGAAAACCCACGCAAGTGCGGGAAGAACATGGAAATGATTTGAACCCACGAACTCCAAACTTTGAGGGAGATGTTTTAACCAGTCGTCCACTGTATCGCCTACTTCAAGACCACTGGCTCCCCATTCCGCAACCCTTCATTTGGCCGCCCAGCTTAGTAAGGATAATGTCTGTGTGGAAAACTCAACTATTAACTAACTTGGACCATCAATAGCTGACTTTTCCAAACAAATATTGGCTAGTGCATCCTAACTAAGCCTTGTTACATGAACTGATGAAGCCAGCTTGGATGAGAGGCGAAATGTCTCCTAAGACAAACAGAACAGTCCAGTTGCAATCAATTCAATGCCCTGAGAAATCTCAATGGGTGACGGAGGAGTGGGGCATTACAGTGGGACGAACCCTTTGGACTTTCTGCATTAATTGGTCATCAAATTCCGTCTGATCTTCCTGTAAATCACAAGAATAAACAGTCTGCTTAAGCTAATACCACACAAACAATTGTATGTTTTCATATTTGTATGGAAAATAGCATACAAACGGGCACAGTGGACGACTGGTAAGCACACCTACCTCACAGTTCTGGGGACCGGGTTTCAAATCCCGGCCCCGCCTGTGTGGAGTTTGCATGTTCTCCCTGTGCCTGCGTGGGTTTCCCCAGGCACTCCAGTTTCCTCCCACATCCCAAATACATGCATGGTAGGTTGATTGAAGACTCAAAATTGCCCGTAGGTGTGAATGTGAGTGCGAATAGTTGTTTGTTTCTATGTGCCCTGCGATTGGCTGGCGACCGGCTCAGGGTGTACCCCGCCTCCCGCCTGAAGATAGCTGGGATAGGGTCCAGCAGCCCGCGACCCCAGTGAGGAGAAGCGGTAAAGCAAATGGATGGATGGAATTTGTATAGAGCTGGAAAAGGTTCCAAAAGTATCTCTGAAAGTCTTAATGTCTATAAGTCTATGGTTAGACAAATTGTCTATAAACGGTGAAAATTCATCACTGTTGCTTCTCTTCCAAGGAGTGGCCATGCTGTAAAGATTACTGCTTGAGCACAACGCAGAATGCTCATTTAGGAAGAAAGAAAAGGATCCTAGAGTGTCAGCTGAAGACTTACAGAAATGATTGGTATATGCCAGCATCTCTGTTGAACGGGGTTCATGTGAGGAGGTAAAAAAATTGCTGCACCTTTAAAGTTTGCTAATTAAAACTAATTCAACTTGTATCGCAAGGCATCACTGCATTACCAAACATTCATTGAGCGGCAGTATGTTCCCCCCGCGCTGAAACCTACTCTGGAGCCGGACCAAGCAGGGGAGCTTCATTCAACCATGCCATAAACTTGCTCCAAAGCTATAGCCATAGAAAGCCTTAACGGAACGTGAAAAATGTGAGGGAGCCCATCAGACCATGACGGGCGGGACAGAACGTACTGGCATCGGGACTTCGCAGCCCCGACTACCCCTCTCCAACTCCCCCCCCCCCCCCCCCCCCCCCCCCATCACAGGTAACCGTGATAGCAGTAGCGGGCAAGGAGTTTCAGACCTGGGAATTCAGTGACCTCATCAGCCTCTTAATAAAACTATCACATTGTAAAATTCATCCACCCATCCATTCTAACACCGCTTATCCTGTTCATGGTCGCGGGGCGCTGGGGCCTATCCCAGCTGACTTGGGGCGAAAGGCGGACTACACCCTGAACTGGTCGCCAGTCAGTCGCAGGGCACATATAGACACGGACAACCATTCGCACTCACATTCCCACTGTCACTGAGTGGAAACTGAACCCACGCTGCCTGCACCAAAGTCAGGCGAGTGTACCACTACACTATCAGTGACTCCATCGCAAAATAATGGACAAAAACGTTATATACTGTAAGTATGTGTGGCATTCTAGAAGAGACATTTCACATGTTTGAGGACAAATACGTACCATTATCACTAGGGCAAGAACACGGTTACCTTTATCTTCTAATATATCACCTCCAAACAACTCCAAACCTCCGTAGAGGTTGTGGTGTGTATAGTACAAAATAGCAGTTCACAATCAATATTGATCTAATAACATGACAAAAACTTTCAATAAAATACATGCTGATACAGACGCAGCAGACCTCCTATCTTTTGTCCTCCCTGTCTGTGGAAGCTAGCTGTCGTTCTTATACATGCTGCTCTGAAAGTGTCAGAAAAATCATTTTCCGGGTTGAAACACGCCACACAGTAACTGTGTTGGTTGACAGGGCCTCATAAAGTCGATTTTTTCTTAAAATGTGCCACTGAAAATGAAGAAGACTCTCTAAGGAAGAGTCCGGACACCCTGCGGTGGAAACTCAAAAAATCTCAGAAAATCTTGTTCTTTCAGTCATGACCCACAGTTCGTGACCGTAGGTGAGGGTAGTAACGTAGATCGACCGGTAAATTGAGAGCTTCGCCTTTCAGCTTAGCTCCTGCTTTACCACAACGGACCGATACAAAGTCCGCATCACTGCAGATGGTGCACCAATCCGCCTGTCGATCTCCCGTTCCATTCTTCCCTCACTTGTGAACGAAACCCCAAGATACTTGAACTCCTCCACTTGGGGCAGGATCTCATCCCGACCTGGAGAGGGCATGCCACCCCTTTCCAACTCAGGACCATGGTCTCAGATTTTGAGGTGCTGATTCTCATCCCAGCCGCTTCACACTCGGCTGTGAACCGCTCCAATGAGAGTTGGAGATCATGATCACAGATTTGGAGGGTTCGCACCATTATAACTAAAGCAAGAACACAGGGATTAACCTGTGTACATATGCTGTTGATGTCACAAGCTATGAAATGAAGGCAAAAGACTGTTGGGAAAAAAATTATATATATTATCATACATGTTTTTATTATTTTATATCCATCCATCCATTTTTTTAACTGCTTATCCTCACTAGGGTCGTGGGTGTACTGGGGCCTATCTCATCTGACAATCTGGGCAAGAGGCAGGGTACACCTAGAACTGGTTGCCAGCCAATTGCAGGGCACATATAGACAAACAACCATTCGCACTCACATTCACACCTACGGACAATTTAGAAATTTCAATCAACCTACCACTGGAGTACCCGGAGAAAATCCACAAAGGCACGGGGAGAACATGCAAACGCCACACAGGGGAGACTGCATTTGAACCCGGGTCGGCGGAACTGTGAGGCAGCTGTGTTAACCAATTGTCCACCGTGCAGCCCTATTATTTTATATCTATTATAATGAATATGAATAATAATTCATTTAAGTTGCAATTGTAGGTCTGTGCTTTGATAGTGTTTAGGCCAGCAGAGAAGGAACTGAAGGCCCCCACCGCACACCACTGCGTGATAGACTGGGAGAAGATTTAGCAAGACTTGAATACGGAGAAAAAAATGGCCACAATCCCACGGCGCACTCCAGTATCGGGCAAACGGGTCTGAAGAGACAGACATTGTGTAATCTAAGCCTTAGCCATAAAGTGGTACTAAGTTCACACTGTAGGGCATCATGCCCAATTCAGATTTTTTTGTTAAACCGCATTCTTATGTAGTCGTTCACAATACAAAAACAAATGTGACATCTAATGTGAATGGAATGTGTCCATGACATCACACGTGTGCACATAAAACAGGAGGCACCATGTTTACGGAAGTAAATATGGCCCTTCGTGTAGGTCTCGTCATGATACATTTGTGGCAATTTCAAAGACTGTGCAACCGCAGCAAACATTTTCTTATATTTATCAGTTCTAAAATATCTTCTTTTCTTTGCTGTTTTTCTGCTCCTTTGTCCGCCGTTGCTTTTGTTGCGTCTGTTTTGTCGATCAATTGTGACCTTTTATCGCCTTTTGATGACGTATCGGTCAGATGAGCGCAACATGTGCGTACTGTATATACTGCACTCGCATTTGATTTAGATCCGATTTATAGCCACACACAAAAGAGTCCTGGGCTGGATTTGAAAAAAATTGGAATTGTACTGTTCACATTGACATGACAAAATCATGTCACACTGGGCAAAAAAATCGGAACTGACCTGCAGTGTACACATAGTTTCCTTTATGAATGTGGCTGAATTAGCCTGGCTTTTCCTGTTGATTTCCCTGTCCTTTCCCTTCTAAGTGGGGCAGCTAAGCCCTCTACCCAAGGAAAGGATGCCAAGCAAACCACATAGTGAGCGTGACTGGTGAATGCCAGTTTTTTTTTTTTTAAATCATGCTTGGGATACATTCTGCCTGCCAACAAGTGCCTGCACATGGAGCATGATCTGGAAATAATCAGTTGATCTCTCTTGATATGACTTAACAAATATATAACCTCTTTAAGATATAGAAAGATATAATTCATGTAAAAATGTTGAATTTTGTGCAATTGTGCAATTCCCTCAAG
The DNA here is from genome assembly GCF_024500275.1 of Phycodurus eques. NCBI lineage: Eukaryota > Metazoa > Chordata > Actinopteri > Syngnathiformes > Syngnathidae > Phycodurus > Phycodurus eques. The sequence continues at coordinate 6,887,188 of NC_084531.1, forward strand.
TACAATGCCCCTGGAAAAGAAACTGGAAGTAAAAAAAGCACATGAGACTATAAAGGATACCACTGTACTTTTCTTAGTCATTATGTAGTTGGAAGATGATCCTCAATGAATACAATTGAATTGCAGCTTTGTTAAACGTGAATCCAGGGAGAGGCCCTGGCCACAGCACCTGAGACATTGCCGAATAACAGTTGGATAGCATTTAGTAGTGTGAATGGAAAGCTACCAATCACAGTCGTTTTGCCAGTCTTGTGTGGCACAGATGTGGATTCACAGGGTGGAGATAATCCTGTCCAGAGCGTGAGGGCACGCAGTTGACACGCGCCTCTCATCTAAACGACAGAATAATGATGACTTCTAAAGAGGAAAAATATGAGGACAGCTTTTCAATCCTCCCACCTGTGATGAGCTATCAAGTCCATGTGTAAGGGTACTGCAGAACAATTCGATTGAAAAAAACAAACAAACAAAAATAAAAAATGAAAAATGTGTCTGCCCCTGTAAGGACAGTGTTAAGAAGCTTAGTGAGCAGATAATTCACAATACCAGAGTGAGAGAGTGCGGCACTAAAGATATGCACGCACATAAACATTAACAGCATATTTTAGATCTAGCATCAAAACATCATCTCGACAGCAAATACAAACTATTTCAACTAGCCGGGTGCAGCAAAAAAAAGGACATGGAATTGCATTTTAGGGTGAATTAGTTCCAGACAGGGATAAAAAGATTATAAAGTCACACAAAAAAATCCAGTGAGGCTGAGACATCTCCTTAAATTAAAAAGGTAACGTGCCAGTGGCAGCGCAGTATGTGAGAGATCGAGGGCGGTAGTAAGGAAACCAGCAAAGGAAGAAAATCTCATCACAGAGAATGAATTATATAACAGTTTCAACACGCAAACCCACTGCATGTAATCTGTGACTGCGCCAGGGGAGGATTCTTGCATTAGCATTTTTTTGTATTGTTAATGCCATCAAATAGCTTAAGATTATTATATCCCATGCAGTTAAACCCTCGCTTACCCAGTCACCCCTTTTGTCTAACAGTCAGAGGAGGGGTCTGAATGAACATTTTCATCTACACCGGAAGCTCCTTCTCAATAAATGCTAGACTTGGGAACCCAATCATTACAAATCAAATTGTGCAACCTATCTTTGTTCATGTTGCAGAAATGCATTTTATTGTTTGAACACATCAAATTATTAAACACAATTCTTGCTTCCAAAAATAATCAAGAAACATTTGCGCTTCACCCCTCCATGCACGCACTTTCCTCACAATTGTATTCGTATTAGCATGTTTCAACACGCTCACAGCCTCTGCTCCCAGCAGAGGCTGTTTGTTGTTCCCTTTGAATAATATTTTGCCTGTGTGACAACACGGGCGTTGGGGATTATGCAGAAGCATAACACCAACACAACTCATAATAAACAAAGTGCAGCAATTGGGTTTCTGTCAGGATATATATATATATATATATATATATATATATATATATATATATATATATATATATATATATATATATACATACACACACACACACACACACACATACATACAGATCCTTTCCAAAAAATTGAATACCATGGAAAAGTTTATTTATTTCCATAATTCCATTCAAAAAGTTAAACTTTCATAGAATATAGATTCAGGGTCCACAATTTAAACAATTTAACAATTAAAGTATTTATTTGTTTAGTTTGACCTAATTTGGGCTTCTAGCTCATAAAATCAATGAAATCGGGAATTCAAAAAATTTGAATACTGTGAAGAAATCACCATTTACGTCTCAGTTTTTGTAGAAAAAAAAGAAAATTAGGGTCACATTAAATCAATCCAATTATGGTACTTTCAAAACAATATGTTAATCTTCACGACTTGGTTGGGTATCCCTTTGCTTTAATTACTGCCTCGTTGCGCCGTGGCATTGAGGCAATCAGCCTGTGGCATTGCCTTGGAGTTATGGAAGCCCGGATTTCCTTGATGCTTGCTGTCAGTTCTTCTTTGTTTTTGGGTCTGGTGCCCCTCCTTTTCCCCTTGATAATACCCCATAGATTCTCAATGGGGTTTCGATCCGGCAAGTTGGCTGGCCAGTCAAGCACTGTGATGGCATGGGCATCAAAGCGGGTTTTGGTGCTTCTGGCGGTATGGGCAGGGGCCAGGTCCTGCTGGAAGAGGAAATCTGCATCTCCATACAGATCCTCAGCACAAGGAATCATGAAGTTCTCTAAAACATTCTGGTAGACCGTTGAGGTGACCTTGGATTTAAGAAAGCAGCGTTTACCAACACCTGCACTGGACATTGCACCCCAAGTCATGACTGACTGTGGATATTTCACACTGGACCTGAAGCAGCTTGGGTTCTATTCTTCAGCAGTCTTCCTCCAAACCCTTGGACCTTGATTCCCGAATGAAAAGCACACTTTACTTTCCCTAGTGAGGATGAGCGGTTTGGAGAATGGCTGGATGTAGGTTTAATATTGTGGTCTGTACTGCATCACGCTGAGGGTTGCTTCTAATCTTTGGTAATATTTTGTACAATTTATTTTATTTTGTTACACTATAGTCAATACATTAGACACACCTCTTATTATGATGGTGTGCAGTTCTGCAAACAGTACAAAACCTACACACCATATTGGCTCTATATGAAGGTTAAATTCAAGTGAGTAATGAACAGAGGGCAATGCAATAATATGGGAAAAAATGAGAAGTGGGGAAAAGTAGAGTAAGTCATTAACAATGAGAGATCAGATGTGGCTGTGGAGATGAAAGGGGAGAAGAGCAGCTGAGGTTCCTTACCCAGAAACCCGATCACAACCCCCCACCCCTTTACCCTGGTTTCTCCTCCCTTCAATCCCCTCTCCACTCAACTTCCTTCTGCTAGTTACCACGGCAACAGGCGAGGAGCAGAAAGGACATGAGAGGGGAGAGAGAAGTGTGCCGCCGAGCAGCAAAGTAAACTAAAACAGTTTGTTTTTGCTGAGGTTCGATTGGACCAGCTGCACGCTACTGGTTGACAGCGTTGTAGAAGATGCTTTGAAGATTTTGAGAGGAAAAAACAGACCCTATTGCCCTCATTTTACTTTATACAGAATATATTTAGAAAACCTGCTGGAAACTTAATGATGAGACAACTTCAAGATAGTGATGCTCTTTTCAAAAGAAATTGAATCAGGTACAGTATTTCACTTAGTGGAGGTGCTATCATTTGCAATTTTTCTGTGCTGGCGGCTCTTGACTGATTTAAACCTCTTCAGTGTTATGGGGGAACTGTTAAACCATTTCGGACTCCCACTTTTAACCTCCGTCAGTGTTTCAGTTACCAAGAGTCAGTTGCTTGTTGTTTGGAGTCAACGTTTAATGGCGCCTTTTTGGCAGTGTGGAGGTTTAGCACACTTGGAGCTTAAAAGGTCCAACCTCAAAAAATGGTGACTGACGTTATGATGTGAATGTCAGGTTACTGCCTTTCGGGGAAGTTTTGACCCGGGTTCTCAGTGTCTTAAGTTGCACTGCATTCCTGACTAATGGGTAGTAGGAAACACAATCACATTATATGCCACGTACATTATGCAATGCAGTTGAGAATCAATATTTATCAATAACATGACAAAAATATAACATTTAAATAAACGTCATACTCATCAGTAAATTATGTATTAATGTGTGACTATCGCCATAGATGTAAGTGTGTATGGTTGTTTGTTTGTATGTGCCCTGCGATTGGCTGGCAACCAGTTCAGGGTGTACCCCGCCTCCTGCCCGATGATAGCTGGGATAGGCTCCAGCACGCCCGCGACCCTTGTAAGGATAAGCGGCTCAGAAAATGGATGGATGGATGGAAGGTCTTGCTAAGTTTTAACACTGTCTATCATCAGAATCATCTTTATTTGCCAAGTATGTCCAAAAACACACAATGAATTTGTCTCTGGTAGTTGGAGCCGCTCTAGTACGACAACAGACATTCAATTTACAGAACACTTTGGAGACAGAAAGACATTGACAAAAAATGAAATAAAAATAAAAAATAAATTAATAAAGCAGAAAGCTGTAAATCCACTGGCAGATGGCAGGTGAGACGCTGAGCTGGAGAAGCTTGGATGAAAGGAGTTCAGGGATGATGGTGTTGAATGCTGAGCTGAAGTCCACGAACAGGATCCTCGCGTAGGTCCCTGCACTGTCGAGGTGTTCTAGGATGAAGTGCAGTCCCATGTTGACTGCATCATCCGCAGACCTGTTCGTTTGGGAGGCAAACTGCAGGGGGTCCAGCAGGGGACCTGTGACACTCTTGAGGTGGTCCAGCACAAGACGTTCAAAGGGCTTTAGGACCACAGATGTCAAAGCGACAGGCCTGTAGTCCATTTAGACCCAAGCTTGCAGGTTGCGTGGGGACTGGAATGATGGTGGAGCGTTTGAAACAGGATGGAACTTCGCACAGTTCCAGAGATCTATTGAAGATCTGAGTGAAGACTGGAGCGAGGTGGTCCGCGCAGACTTTGAGGCAGGATGGGGACACATGGTCTGGGCCTGCCGCTTTGTTAATCTTTTGTTTTTGTTGAAACTGTCCTTTTCAAATCTGCAGTCGAAGGTATTCAAGTCGTTGGCTAGTGTGCTATTGTTATCAGCTTGGGGGGATCGTCGCTTGTAATTAGTCAGCGATTGAAATGCATGCCAGACTGATTTTGAGTCGTTCGCGCTAAACTGTTTTTCCAACTTTGCTGCATAGTTCCTCTTTGCAATGTTAATTTCTTTAGTCAGCTGGTTTCTAGCTCGATTATACAGGGCCCTGGCCCCGCTCTGATATGCATTCTCCTTAACTTGGTGAAGCTGCTTAAGTTTAGCAGTGAACCACGGCTTGTTGTTGTTGAATGTGCAAAATGATTTTGTTGGTACACAAACCTCTTCACAGAAACTGATATAGGATGTGACAGTGTCCGTATATTCATCCAGGCTGCCAGCTGAATTTTCAAAGACACTCCAGTCTGTGCAGTCTAAACAGCTTTGAAGTTCCATCTTTGCTTCATTGGTCCACTTTTTCACTGTTTTCACTGTAGGCTTCACGCATTTAAGTTCTTGCGTGTACGTCGGTATTAAGTGAATTAAGCAGTGATCAGACAAGCCCAGGGCTGCATGAGGTATAGCACGGTATGCATTTTTTACCGTAGTGTAGCAGTGGTCTAAAATATTTTTTCCCTGGTAGGACAGTCGATGTGCTGGTTGTATTTAGGGAGTTCGTGTTTGAGTTTAGCTTTGTTAAAGTCCCCGAGAATAATGAGGGGTGAGTTCGGGTGTTTTTTTTCAATTTCGTTGACTTGTTCGGCGAGCGTTAGCAATGCGGTGTTCGTGTTAGCTTGAGGCGGAATGTAGACTCCAGCCAGTATGAATGATGCGAACTCACGTGGCGAGTAGAATGGTTTACAGTTCAAAAACAGCGACTCCAAATGCGGGCTGCAGTGTGTGCTGAGCTCTGTGACGTCCGTACACCATTTTTCGTTGATATAGAGGCATATCCCGCCGCCCTTTGTTTTCCCCGATGATTCCATGTCGCGGTCCGCTCGATGAATGTGGAAGCCGGGAAGCATGACGGCGCCATCGGGTACAGCGTCGCAAAGCCAGGTCTCCGTGAAGCACATGGCCGCGGAACGTCCGAAGTCTTTACTGGTCTTTAACAGAAGATGCCCCTCACGTTGTCCAGCTGCCTTGTGTCAACCGTCGAGACCTTCAAGTTCCTGGGAATTACAATCTCTCAGGACCTGAAGTGGGCGACCAACATCAACTCCGTCCTCAAAAAGGCCCAGCAGTGGATGTACTTCCTGCGGCTTCTGAGAAAGCATGGCCTGCCACCGGAGCTGCTGAGACAGTTCTACACAGCGGTCATCAAATCAGTCCTGTGTTCTTCCATCACAGTCTGGTTTGGTGCTGCTACAAAAAAGGACAAACTCCGACTGCAACGGACAATCAAAACTGTTGAAAGGATTGTCGGTACCCCCCTACCCACCATTGAGGACTTGCACGCTGCCAGAACTAAGACAAGGGTGTGCAAAATCCTCTCGGACCGTCTGCACCCCGGTCACCAGCTCTTCCAGCTCCTTCCCTCAGGTAGGCGCTACCGATCAACGCAAACTAGAACTAGTAGACATTCCAACAGCTTCTTCCCTCTTGTGATCAACTTCTGAAACACCTAACCTATAATTCCATTACAACAAGCTGGAAATTTTTTGACTTGAGTTCATTGTCACATTTCTGTGGGGCCAATTATGTATTACTCGTGCACTCACTGTAGTTGTCTCGCCATGCTGCACTATTTGCATATACTGGCCACTCATGCCAGAGTAGCAACTGCTCCATTTGCACACTGATTGAGGAGTATCTGTAACATTTGCACAACCGACATTGTCCCAGATGATCGCACTACTCGTTACTTTAAACTGCATACACCCCTTGAAGTCTCAGCGCCCTTTGCACAATGGTCATTGCACCGGACTATTGCAATATTAGTCATTCGGAACTGCTCTAAGTGCTAGAGGACTCTGCATCTTTTTGCACAATTGTTTTTTGTCAATGTCTTCATGTCTCCAAATTGTTCTGTAAATTGACTGTCTGTTGTACTAGAGCGGCTCCAACTACCGGAGACAAATTCCTTGTGTGTTTTGGACATACTTGGCAAATAAAGATGATTCTGATTCTGATTCTGATGAAGCTCGTCCATTTTGTTGGGTAGGGAGCGTACATTCACGAGGTGGATCGACGGGAACGCCAATCTGTGTCCTCTCTTGCGGAGTTTCACCTGAATGCCGCCACGCTTCCCTCTGTGGCGCCGTTTCCGTCTCCATGCGCCGAAAACCGCGGACGCCGCTCCGGTGAGTAACTCGGAGAAAGAACTGAGCGGATTTGCGAAAGTTGGTGACAGAAAGTCCGGAGTAGCCTCCTTGATGGTTAGCAGGTCTCCCCTTGTGTAAGTGAGTCGTGTAAGGTCTCCAAAGACGGACGAAAAACACAAAAACAAAAACAATACTACAGAGCGCGTTACCGAGGCGACCACACTGGTAGGCGCCATCTTGCTCATGCGCACATAAGGCAAGCAAACAAGATTTGCACACAGTAATGCTACACGTCCATGCCAAACTTTCATTGTATCCGTGATGGGCCACGGGAGGACAGGACTGCTGATTCCCAGAGGCTTAAAGGTACAAAATGTTTCAGTTTATCATGGATGTCAGTACATTCATTCACGGCCCCGTCACCTTCAGATAGGGTCCCTCATGTTTGTTACATTCTGTCAAGGTTTATACGTTTGAAACGTGGTCATTGGGCAGTGTTGGAGCACGTTTGTGGCTGTGGAAGAGTCGACCGAAGCTCCCCTGCCAGGCCTGTTTTCGTATTCAGTGTCAGTGTAGGGCGCATACTATGTACTAAATGTTTGATAATACAAATTTTCTGTGAACAACTAATTCATCTCTTATACAAAAATAATGCAAAAGAGACAGTTATTCATACTCACGCTGCAAAGTGTGCTTATGCTGTAAGAGAGAGTTTCTCGCGCTCTCTCTATTGTTGCAGTTGTATGTAAATTAAACACATGGCTTAGCTTGAAAAGAGTTGCGGACAGTTTGAGTTCCCGGCGAATAAATATGATTCTGTCACACTATGGACTGCCACCAAGTTGTGTTACGCCCTATTACGTACTTTCAGGTTTCATTATATGCACCCCGTTTTACAACGGCCGACTAGTATTTTCATTAAAACATTTTGCGGGGCATCCACGTAAGTCACGGCCTGTCGTGTTTGCCCAACCTGTTGTCTCATGAGCATCTTGCCAGCCCTGTTTCAGGGCACCGTGGTCGCCAGGAACAACTAAAGCGTAGCTTTTCGTTGACATGGGGGCGCAAAGAGGCTGAGATCTGATTGAACAGACAAAAAAAATAACAACAACCACATACATATACAGTGCAGCCAAATGGAACAAAAACTGTACGTATTCGAATTCAGTTTCTCAATGGAGGTCAATGCTGACAGAGTTTATACCAGTAGAGAAAACCTTGCTGGCTGTGATCGCAGACCACTGTAGTTTATTTCTGTGATATGTAACGGACATGCTCTCACCACATGGCACCATGACCCCCAACCTCGGACTGGGACTGCATTCCGTGTCTCCGCTCCCCCGCCAAGACAGACGGCCATGGGCATGCCTGGTTTATCTCACACGGATGCTAAATGAATTACCAGCCAGTCCGAAGGAGCTCATCAGAGCGGAGACTAGGAATTCTGACTCCTCACTTTAAATCAATTAGCAGCTACCCCAGAAACCTGGACTCCCAGGCATGCCAAGATAAAAGTTCAAAAGGCCATTTGTCCTCTGCAACTCGTTAAGACATCTGGGACAATGGATGGGACACGAGCGACACCCACAGGCGGCGGAGAGCTGCAGGGAACTAATCACAATCTTCACTGAATTTGAATATTGCATGATATTTTAAGAACGTTGCATGAGCGTTCCCACTGTTCACCATCACAACACCACCACGAGTGATTGTATTTCTGCAAATTTGAATGTCTGATGCCAAACCTGTTTGTCACCTGGGCCAGATGGGATGTTTCACCTCACACAACAAAAATGCCACATTGCAAATATTACAGTGTTCTCAACAACCACATACAATTGAAACATTCATTACAGGGATTAAAGAGGATGTGTGCGTGACAATGCAAAGCTGGAAACCAACCCAAGTTCAGCATCCTTCTCCCAATGTTTGTCTGTCCTTTGCTTTGCTTTCCCCTGTAGATTCCCCTTTTAGATCTCATAAAATGTTCTGTTACAAGTCACAATCTGTATCATTTGTGTGTGTGTTTGGGTTCGATAAAAGACCTCTGGTTATCAAGAACTCTTATCTAATTCCTGTAACAACCTTCAGATTATTAGACATAGAGATTTTCTTCACTTTGTCCTGAAGTTTTACACATCTAAAAAGAGGCCTGGTGCCCCTTTTCGAGATAAAATAATTTGATTCTAACGTTTAAATGTAAAATCACGCTAAACCGGAAGTAACACAGGCGTCGCTTCCAGCTTCTTCTTTTCTCCTAAATTAATTGTGTTTTTATCCAAACAAATATACACTGCACTGTCATTTAAATGAATTTATTTAAGCCCCTGAATGAATGCAGGTGGTCATCATTCAAACACAAAATAGCAATACATCTCATCCAGTCACGTCAAATATGGACTCTCATCGTAGCTTCTCTCAGACACTCCAGTATATTCCTTTGGGGTGGTTTATCAATAGCTCATAGTTCACAGCAGGTCATCTGGCTTCGAGCTATGGTCACGCAAACACACATACACACACACTCATAAACCCACAGGGATGTTCCGGGGCTTGAGGCCAGTGATGGAAGGAGTGAGGTGGGGGCACTCTCTCCTGCTGACAGACGTGCATAACTGCATGGCCACCTTCCTAACCGGCATGTGTAGGCACGCAAACGCACACAGGCACAATTACACCAAATCCCGAGAGGAATGCAGCATATTTGCGTGAAAGAGAATGAATATATATCTGTTACAAGGTAAGGACACCTCTTCATTTACCTGTACATGTGCACACAAGCAGTGTTGTACATGAATGAGTTCAATGAGCGAACGTTCATTAACTAGTTTATATTTGGGTGAACTGAACTTAGTTAATTTCTGCCTGAGGAATGTTACTGAGAACACGCTCAATCTGGCGTTCGTGAGCAATATTCGTTCATTTTCATTCAAGAGCGGCAGGTTTTGCTCGGGACTTCCAGGACAATCTCGTCTTCATATATTATATACGAGCCTTCATATGTCGGGGATGAACGCCATATTTTGCAAACGCCATTCATGGCAGCCTGTGTGCCCGAGTTGCCTACAGTGTTTTAACTCAAGCATTCTGATACAAGTAATCATTCTTCTAGTAATCCATTTTTACAATGATGTACTGCATTACAAAACAAGCCAAAAAACACATTAGCTCCCATTTACGCAGCGTCCCTGAACGCACCTCGCTTTCTCACGCAGCTGCGACTGCCATGAATGGCGGCCGTGGCCGCACTGAATCGGTTGTCAAATACAGCGTTTATCCGCCGACATATGAAGGATAGTAGTACATAGTGTGTTTGGACAGGTTTTTCCTAGAAGTCCCTAACAAAACCTGCCATTTTTAAATGAAAATTTACTTTCGCTCGAAAACCGTTCTTTGACGCCAGAATGAGCGCGTTCCCAGTTACATTCATCAGGCAGAAATGAACTCATTCAGGTATAATACTGGTAACATTAATTCAAATGAGGTTTCTATCAGGTTGCTCCAAATAATCTCATTTGCTCAGTTGACATCATCCATCCATCCATTTTCTGAGCCGCTTCTCCTCACTAGGGTCCGCGGGCGTGCTGGGGCCTATCCCAGCTATCATCGGGCAGGAGGCGGGGTACACCCAGAACTGGTTGACAGCCAATCGCAGGGCACAAACAAACAAACAACCATTCACACTCACACCTACGGGCAATTTAGAGTCTTCAATTAATGCATGTTTTTGGGATGTGGGAGGAAACCGGAGTGCCCAGAGAAAACCCACGCAGGCATGGGGAGAAGATGCAAACTCCACACAGGCGGGGCCGGGGATTGAACCCGGGTCCTCAGAACTGTGAGGCTGACGCTCTAACCAGTCGGCCACCGTTACTGTATATTTATTATTTTGGACGCAATACTGAAATACGTGTAAATCGTGGATGTATTTGTGGATCTGAAAAACACGTAAATCGCAGATATACGGTAATTGTGGAACTGAAAAACGTGTCAATCACGGATATATTTGTGTAAATCATTTTGAGACAAATATCTCCCCATACATCATTGCTTATGTAGAAAAGCTCTACAGTATAGAAAACCTATTTATTATTAATAGTGGTAGTCCCCATCAACCACATCCCCCCCACTCAAGGGATGTGGCTTTCACACTTCTCACGCTGCCCAATTCCACCCGTTTTTTTTACAGGCATTACGGGCCATGTGAAATGTCATTTTTAATATATGCCACGAGCCGTTGAAAAATTTATGGTAGGCTGCAAATTGCCCCCGTGTCAAAGTTTGGACACCACTGATTTAACCTATTCAGAAATGCTTCCATTACAACCTATACAATTCATGTACGTCACGATACCGTTATCGTGAAGGGATTACATTTATACCGTGATACAAATTGAAAGCTATATCACCCAGCCATAATTCAAATGACAGAAAATTACCACATTTACACATTACATAAAATGTATACTTGGGCGCCATCCAATTTGTTGTATCCTATAAAATCCATGACTAACTAAATTTCATAGGGCTCATTTAATAGAGCCCAGAGTGGCGACCATTCCAGTGTACTCCCCAAGATATGATGTCCTAAATAAGGTACTGTATATTTAACTGTTTGTTTTGGAAGGTTGTTACTTGAATTACAGGATTCTCATTTAAAAAAATTACAAAATTTTACCAATTTCACAGTGGATATGACAGCTCATAATGCTGTTGATCATGATATATTTGACTCTACAAACTTGTCAAACAAACCCCTCTACAAACAATCCAAGTTGGAATGTTGTGTAAAAATTTAAAGAACAAAACAGAATCCAATGATTTGCAAATCCTTTTCAACCTCCATTCAATTGAATACACTACAAAGTATTTCATGCTGAAACTCATGAACGGTATTGCTTTTTGCAAATATTCTCTCATTTTGAATTTAATGCCTGTAACACATTCCCAAAAAAACTGGGACAAGGGCAACAAAAGACTGGGAAAGTTGAGGAATGTTCAAAAAACACCTGTTTGAACATTCTAGGTTAATTAGTAACAGGTGAGTGCCGTGATTGGGTGTAAAAGGAGCATCCTTGAAAGGTTCAGTTGTTCACAACCAAGGATGGAGCAAGGTTCACCACTTTGTGAGCAACTGCGTGAGGAAATAGTCCAACAGTTTAAGAATTTCTCAATGCACAATTCAAAGGAATGTAGGGCTTTTATCATCTACGGTCGATAATATCGATCATATATCCTTCAGATTGTTATCAGTGCAAAGTTCAAAATCCAGCATCTATGACGGTATGGGGGTGTATTAATGCCCATGGCATGGGTAACTTGCACATCTGTGAAGGCACCATTAATGCTAAAAGTTACATAAACGTTTTGGAGCAATATATGCTGCCATCCAAGCAACGTCTTTTTCAGGGACGTCCCTGCTTATTTCACTTCGTAGTAAGAGAGTGTAAGCGCTAGACTTGACTCCCAGCAGTCCAGACCTGTCTCCCATTGAAAATTTGTGGCGCATTATGGAAAATACAACAATATATAACACTAAAAGTGTACATCTTTTTGCAAGAATGAGAAATAATTCCATCTACAAAGCTTCAACAATTAGTGTCATCAGTTCCCAAACGCTTATTGAGTGGTTTTAAAAGGAAAGGTGATGTAACACAGTGGTAAACATTTCCCTGTCCCACCTATTTTGGAATGTGTTGCAGGCAACAAATTCAAAATGAGTGAATATTTGCAAGTTTGTCAGTTTGAACATTAAAGTCAAAGACAAGATATTGTCTTGGTAGTGATTTCACTTGAATATGCTGCAGGTTGAAAAGGATTTGCAAATCACTGTACTGCTTTTGATTTACATTTTACACAACGTCCCAACTTTAATGGAATTGGGGTTTGTATTCCCATTATCTGTTTGCAGCTACGTATTTAATGTATAACTGTATGAAGGACATCTCTATTTCTGTGTCATATCCAGACAAATACTGTGAGTAATATGAATGTGCCACATTCACATCGATAGTTTAGTTAAACACTGAAAATACCACCAGTGTCGGTATCAGCAAAATGAAATGAGCTATTTGGAGAATGTTTTACATGAGTTATCTAATGGCTATAAACTGAGGTTGGTGTAATGATGAATGGATGGCAGATTAATAGTGAAAGGCTTTGTTCTGAGGAACATTTAGTAACACTGTACACCGGGTCTCTGTGAAGATAAAAACTGTTGCAGTTACCTTGGAAACAGATTAGGGGATCAAGTAGTGATAAAAATAGAAACATAGACACCCAAAATAGACTTGCTAAAATCTACTTCCGAGGGCTCATTCACAGGAGATCAATGGCACACGTGATAAGCACAAGTGAAATGATGCGTCACTATGGAAACATGACAGCCAGTGGGTTCTTGGTTTAGCGTTTTGCATGTAAGGTCGAGATAGAAGCAGGAGCAGGAGAAAGAGCAGCAGGAAAGAGGAAGAGAGCAAAAGCCTGGGAGGCAAGCATGCGGAGGGAGTCGATGGAGGGAAACACAGATAGAGAGAAATGATGGGCGTAATCCAGATTAAAACTGGGTTTTGGACAATCCCGAGTCAAGAGTGTCACGTTCATGCCAACTCCCCACCCACTGTGGATCTCCCGTGCCAAGCTACAACCCAAATCAGCCGCTCTGGCACATGCAGGGAGCCTCCATGACACACACATTCATCCCAAAAGCAAATACTGGATCTTCATCTACCACTAGCACTTACTGTATGGTCCATTTTGGCATCACCATGACATCTCATTTTATTATTAATTCACCCTTACTTACTGAATGTGAATGTAAACGCTAGCGTACAAGGAGCAGGAATCGAACTACAATGTACGTATACAGTAGATCAGAACATGTGAAGTAAAGGGGTGATTGTGTGAGGGGTGTGTTGTGATGCAAAAGTGTTTGTGATATGTCACAGAAGTAAAATGTATTTACTTTTCTTAAACGTTTCCCGCAAACCTTCTAAAGTGTGATATTTAGAATTATTTCGCTACACATGATTGTATCCTACCATATCTACAATTTGTCATATCTTGCTCTGTGCCTTTTTCAAAAAGATATTTTCTTTAGGATTCTGATTGGCTCACACTTATGGATTACAGTGACACCTACTGTGCCTGACAGCCAGACAGGATGTCCAATTAAAAAGGTATCCAAGTTTTGCTGTTAAACCTAAATTTATGAAAACCAAAACATATTTGTCTCATCATAGCAGCGCCCACCAAAAAGCTCCCCATAATTGGCTGGGAGTGTTAATGTAACATATTGCCTGGAGTCAAACACACTCCTGCAAATTCGCTACTTAATTGAAGAGCAAGCAAATGGGATTTTGTGTGTGCGTGTGTGTGTGAGAGAGAGAGACAGAGTGTGAGAGAGAGAGTGAGAGAGACGGGCAGACAGAGAAACAGAGAGACAGACAGTCAGAGCATGTCTGTCTGTTTTGCCCCCAAGTAATGAGCAAATATAGTAAGCACGCTGTTAGTTTGCTTACGTGCACGACAACAACACTTATATATTTGGATGGCCATGTGGTTGTTTGTGTGTGTGTGTGAGACAGAGAGAAAGAAAGAGAGAAAGAGAGAAAAAAAAAGAGCGAGAGAGAGAGAAGGGAGGGTGCAGTGAATCAGATGACTCGTTTCAGTATGCTGGTCCTGGCCGAGATGGTGTGTGTTTTAGCAGGGTGTAAGGTGTTCAGGGCCTACTCTGGATTTTTTATTCATGTTCAGTCAATCACACTGCGGAGAAGATGACACGGCCCTAGAGGAAGTGGTCTCACACTCACACACACACACACACACACACACACACACACACGCACACGACAATGTGTTTGGTGTTCTAATAGCCTAAATAAATCTTTGTTCATTAGAGGCCCCAGTGGGAAGATGCCGCTAATGATGGGAGTTGAGCAGAGTGAGGTTAAGCAAAATACTGTAAATCAAGGCGAGGTAGAACTATAATGGGGCAGCGTTGGGAATTTGAACAAATGTTTGACCGATGTACGAAGATGTGCACAGGCGCCGTTATACAACAGCTGCAGCTTGGCATACAAGCATACAGTAGAATGACAAGTTAAGCTTTACAAACCTTACACAGGCATACTGTACATTGAACTACATGGAAATCAAGTTCCTCTATATTCTTATTTATTGAGATGCACCTGTACATATAAAAAAAAAAAAAAGGATCAGTATTAACAATCAATTTATTATTGTGGTTGTTGTTTACAGTGGTGTAGAACTGCATTGCATCATATTGAGTTTTTTCAATACTGCATGGTGTATTTTGCTTCTTTCATATAGCTAAATGTGGTATTCAAAATCTAGAAATGCCTGTCAGTATGATGTTCTGCCCTGCAAACAATTACAACGGTGCCCATATTGAGCTCTAGGATGTTGTCAAATAAATTTGGCATCATTATCTTTATAAAGGCTTTGGAATTCATGATCTCAGTAAAATGTTCCTACTGAAATGCCAGGTGACTGCATGGTTTTTGCTATTGCTTACAATAAATTCAGAAAACGAGGACGATGTGTGCTCTGTGGCATTAAATATTAAGACGAACTAAATATATACAGCGCATGAACACCACTGTTAATCTAGTTGCGCTACACGTCATATTACTGGTTAACTATCATCATTCCTGTGTTTCATGTATTGCTTCTGGGGGATGGGGTGGGGTGGGGGGGGGGGGGGGTGTCTCATGTCAGCAGCAGCTACAATATATAATCACTGTTGTGGCTCTGGATGTGCTTTCCACATGGACATAAATCTGCGGTTGTTTCCGATTCATCAAGGTTATCGCAGATTTGGTGTCTGCTCTGCTAACAGAAATTTGAAAGATTTCATGGGAGCCTGCAGTCTAATAAGCAATAAAATACACTGTAAATGCATTTTGAGCATTGGTGCATCGAACATTTGTATTTATTCACTTCAATTACATTTTGTCATATCTATAGTAATTTAAGGGAAATTGTATACCAGAAAAAATATATTAGATAAGAAAATATATATTAAGAAACTTTTAGCATTTGCACAAACTTAAAATAAAGATCTTATAATTATCAACACACAAAAATGTATATACTGTGCAAAACTCAGAGGCCAGCATAAGATTAGATTTAGAAATGCAATAATGACCATACATACAGGCTGCTGCAGAGTGCAAATCTCCACCAAGTCCAATAAAACCCCATTTTGTTGGTATGTTGGCCTCTTAGTGAAACACAAGCTGGTAAATAGTCAACCTGTTAAATCATGAAATGCCTCATTTCATCCTTAAAGAAGACAGCTTGAATTGTTTTTCATGGTGTCGTGTTCAAATAGGGATTTACAGATAGCCCACTGAAGATGCTGACAGGTGATTCTTCATCTTGATGTCAAATGTGCCCTTGCAGTCATCAAAGATCTTTCCCCAAATATCACTCGAAGCGACAACAATCAAGAAAGTAGCGGATGGATGGATGAAGGGCTGGCTGCACACTTCAGAAACCAAACTTGCGCCTTTTATGCCTCATAGTGCCTCATTTAGCTACATGAGAAGGACAAACTATTAGAAACACTGAGTATAAAACAATGCCATTCACACCACTAAAGACTGCTATTACAATAATAAATTGTATTGTTAAATTAATACCTGTCTGACATTGTTATTCAAAAGTGGGCAATGTCTGTGTTTCCCCCCAGTAAGACTAGGACCCCTTATTTTCATGAGCACTTATTTGCAAGCATTGCAACTTCTTTTTCCTTTGCTGCAAATCATCACAAACAACATTACTCATCAGCACCAGAGTGCATTTAAGAAAGTTATGTACGCTACTCAAGAGCACCTCAAGTGTGAGTGTGAATGCTGGTCGAAGGACCAGAACTCTGGGCACTTGGTAACAGTTTCTAAAATTGTCTTCTAATTAGATTGTTCAGTAGACTGTCCAATGTAGAGTCCAGCAAATGTAGAGTCCCACATATACTGTAACTCATTGACCACTCAATTTAATGTGACAAACTAGTTCAAAATCCTTGTGAAATACACACACATCTAAGTTTTTTTTTTTCCTGCATTAATACATCCCAGCTTCAAATAACATCTGAGTATTACTCGAACAATGACCTACAAGGTCCTAATGCTAAACCAATAAGCTTTGCTGAGTCACCCTAAAGGAGAAAGCTCCTCCTGGAAGGTGAACTTTGACCGCCCACTTTTGCCTTTATCCATTACATTTTTACTTTCGATCGATATAGCCTACAAACACTATATAGACTATTATTTCTATTACTTTTACTATTAAAGAAGTCTATTACTTCTGTAAGTGTCACATTTTTTTTTTAACAATCACTCAAGGGAATTGGACACAAGCAAACCAACAGCACAGCCTATTTCTGGTGTCGTCCCTTTCCCCCCCCCCCTTTTCTCTCCACACATTCGCCAGATCAGCTTCCTGTCATACAAACATAATCATCAATCACCTTAAATGGGGGGGTGAGTGCTTCAGAGGGATTTGCAAAACAAAAGCACGTAATGATCTAAAGGTCATGTGACGACAGAGCTGTGCCGGTCAACAAACACACACAGAGGCGCGTGTAAATACCACTCACTGATTAATATTAGTCTTAGTTCGGTGTGGCACAGCACTGCTGAAAGAGGACATGTGGCACAAACACGCACACATGAGTATATGCATGCTTTCCTCGATGGACGATTATACCTGAGTGACAAAGCCCATTTGATTCAGTCATGCAGACACGCAGCATGCAGTGGGGGTCAGTCTATGTCCTGATTAAAAAAAGAATCTTATGTAAGAAACAACAGACACGCTCTTGATCACCTGCACAGAAGTGTACCAAAAAAGACACAAACAGATATTTGTCGTCAGAGTCTCTTTTTCATGTCTTCTACCTCCTGCTTCATATTTAAATTTATCAAATGCTATCTCCTAAAAATCACGGAGGACTTCAAAATTGTCCCAGGCAAAATGTATTTATACTTCATACTTTAGTCCTAGCCTCTAGCCCTTGGTTTAAATCATCGACAGTAATATGGTATGGGGATTAATGACATCATAAATTTCTGTTTTAAACAAATATAGGCCCTAATTAAAGTATAATGCCCAATTTGCAAGCAAACACCCACACAAGTTTGCTTAAAAACAATTCCACCACTTTTTCTCTGAGAACACTCATTTGGCCACTGCTGATTGTTGACAAAGTTAGATATTCCATCCAGCCATTCTCAACACCTGTTATCCTGTTCAGAGTCGTGGGCCCTATCCCAGCTGACTTCAGGGTGAAAGGCGGACTACACCCTGAAATGGTCGCCAGTCAGTCGCAGGGCACATATAGACACGGACAACCATTCGCACTCACATTCACACCGCCACTGAGTGGGAACTGAACCCACGCTACCCGCATCAAAGTCAGGCGAGTGTACCACAACACCATCAGTGACTAGATATTCCTATTTTTATTTTTATTGTAGGGGATCATTGAGGCATTATCGTACTTCATGAGTATAGTGGCTCGAATACAAGAATTATGTAAAAGGAAAAGATACAGTATATAAGACCACAAAGCTCAAATCATCGGTCAAACACGGGAAGTTACGCTTGTCCTCCATGTTTTTTTTTAATTATGAATATTATTATTGTAAAATAAATTATGTCCTATAAGTGAATTTAATCAGCAGTAATGTACTGCAAAATGAAAAAAGAAATGTTTGATAATTTAATATGTTTGAACTTGTCTTTATTGCAGCAACCGGAACCTCACTTCATTTGTGAAGTTCCATGTGCATGCATAAAATTGCACAGACATGCATGCAAGAAAAGAAAAAATAAAGTTAGTCTCATAACACACTCCCAAAAACAAACCTGGTAGAAATACAGTAAGTGAGGATTTGTGGTTGTTGCTCATTAAACCAAATTGTAACAAAGTTTATTGTTAGTATAAGTATATCTGATCTAATATTGGAAAGTGAAGGTGATACCTTATTATACTAATACTATTAATTAACAAAATCACACGTCATGATAGCACAGAATAAGAACGTTAATACAGGTAATACCTGCTCTGTAAAGCACTGATGACTTAAACTTCCTTGAGCTTCTTAAAACGTTAATTATTCATTTAGCATTCCATTTGCAGTGACCCATAAGGACATTTGTAATGCAAACGGGCAAACCCAAATACAATTTTATTAAGTGTCCCATCTTCTATCAAGTTCCACTCCCTATGCCATTACTGAAGATCAATATTCGTTGAGTGGGAGGACAGATTTGTATATTTAGTACTGCCACATTGACCAATAGTGGCTCACAAATGAGACTCAGACCAGAAGGAGCAAGACTACAGATACATCATGAGTAATGTGTTGACAGCGGTTAGGTAGAGAATGCTGATGCTCAAAGACTCTGTGTACCAACGGGTACAGAGTCCCATAGTTTGTCACGTGGAAGTCGATTTACACCTGGACCACAGCCAATAATGGCAGAAATAAATCATGGGTAACAGGTGAATACACAAGGGCTCTCTTACACACACACACACACACACACACACACACACACACACACACACACAATACACTCTGAAGAAACTCCTGCACAGAAACCTATTTTAGTTTCAGTAAATGCATTGAAACACGTTTTACACAATCTGATGAAGTCTCACACACGCATACACACACAGTTTTCCCTTATCAGCTCGTATTATAATGTGTGTGTGCCTGTTGTGATATTGTCATGGATCACAGTGACATGACACCACCTGCCCAAAACATGTTTCCGCACGACCAATGCATTGAGTGAAATAGAGAAATAGATTTTAGGAATTATGAAGTGACCGTTTTTTTTTTTTTTTTTAAAAAGGCACTGATGGATGAGATTAAATGGTTTTACCTAGCGTTTCCACCTATTGTGAAACGCCACACTGAATATAATACTGGAATAGTTAAGTGATTCCTTCTCTATTAACATATAGGGCCTTGGTGGTGGCGGTGAAGGGCGTAAGTGCAAAACACCAAACCACGGGAAAAGTTGGAAAGGATTTTAATAATCAATTTAAGATCAACTGTGACAGGTCAATTCAAAGCCAGGATATAGGCAGTTTACTTCAGAGTCGAGAGGGTCAGGCTTAGAAGCTAGGGAAGTTGTCTTGGACGAAAGTGATACAATGCTCCGTAATCCACAGATATCAGGTCAGTAATGGATTCGCAGAGAGCAGAAATGGGGAAACTCACACCTTGACCTTGTAGCAGAATCCCCAACAGCACCGGGCAATAGGCAAAAGTGATAAGGCAGAACTCTTGCATGTATGATTGCCGGACACTCTGACACTGATCGCATCCCCAGCAAAGCCTTAAATATAGCGTGTATCACTGTGGCTAGTAGAACGTGATTGGCTGACGGATTGGCAGAAATGGCAGACTGGGGCATTTGGAGTTCTATTACCAATAATTAAGTGACTCATTGTCATATTGTGGCACAAATGTGGCACCCAATTCATTCATTCTCTTAACTCTTCATCTATTCTGAAAATTATTCCTGATACATTATTATTCAGTTTTACCATACTATTGGACAAAAAAAAAAAAAAACTATGGCTCTACAAACTAGACAGCCAAAGGTGAAGGAATTGCAGTAACTCTGTTCCCTCAGAAGTCCAATTGCCCATTTTATTATGTCACTATTCAATATTTAAGGTTCCACTCTTACACACTCGCTATACTAACATTGCAGCTGTCTGGGCAGCAAAAATAAACCGCAAAAGATAACGGGAGGATTTTTGCCTCTGGATGTCCTGGGCGCCCCGCGGAGGTCACGACACAGCACCATCTCGTGACGAGACAGTCCTCTTGGCTTGTTCCCAACGCCCTGCAGACAGCAGCCATGTGTCTGCTTGCGTGTCTGTGAATAACTGCTCCTCGCTCCCTTTGCCTCAACCTTGCCTATTTCTCCATCAGCTACTCGCCGTCTTTTACACATACTGCAGCCTGTCAGCTCGACTTCTCCCTCTCTCTTGCGTCTCAACTTTCCTTGAGTTTCTTCTCAGTTTGACTTGGTGCTCGTACTGCTTAGCAACACCTCCTTTCACTCTCTTTTCCCATATCAGTCTCACAGAGAGCCTACAGCAGTGTGACAAGTTGTTGGATTTCCAGTTCTCGTGAAGGAAGGCAAGCAAATCCTGACCTAACAACAGCAGCAAAATAAAACCAAACAATCCGCTGACAGATCATATTTGACTTTCAATGCCTAAGTGAAATAATGAAACGCAACTGGAAATAAGCCAAGGTTAGTCGTAGAGTGTGAATGACTGAAATCATTACATCATTGAATTTAATCAACTGAATGGGACAGGTAGGAATGTCTAACACAGGTTACATGAGTAAAGTCAAGTTATGTGCTTCATGAATTGACTCAAGAACATTTTACACTCTGAGCAGAACATTTATTTTTTACACATAATTTACATCATAAAATGCCTCGTACGTATTCACTGAATAATTTGGACTAAACACAGTGAGTCAGTACACTTTCGGGATGGGGGGGAATTCATTTAAACTGCTAATTCATACATGCTAATAATGAATGCATGGTGAACCTGCATGTTTTTTTAAATATGTCCCAAGAAAACCCCAAAGTCAGGAATGTTCCAAGTCCCTGACTAGTTGTAAAATAGTGTTTTATACTGACTACTGAGCTGATGTGCCTGTGGGGCTTAAGCGCTCATAAATAATTTCAAAACAAAGACATCGCGGCATGTAGACGAATATATAAATCATAAAGCGCCATGACCTTACTAAAGTGACTCGTTTTTATTTATATTTAGGAATGACATAATCAAGTGACTGGAAAAGGCGGACGACGTGTTTAGAGAAGGAGAGGCATTGGAGTATGACAACAGTGGAGAATGTGAATGAAGGCAGTGGACTTTAAAGGCGAGATGTCCTCGCACTGCCCAGCTAGCAGCAATAGCCAAAGCCTCTGCGTGGGCTAATAGTGTCTCTCCTGTTTGCCTAAATCTTCCATCATGTCACTCAGGAGGATTAAAGAAGCTAAAGCGCCCCTGGCTCTGCCAACAGCCCCTCTGGACCAGAAATCACTTAACAAGAAGCAGGACTGGATTCCTGCTCAGGACATGCAACAAGTATGCTCGCAATGAACGCATGAAGTGACTTGTTCTTAATGTGCATATATTAATTTGTGCAAAGACTCACCTTCCTATCATAGTAGAGTGCTGCTGCACGGCGGCCTCCAAGAGGCGCTCCAGGATGGTCCATTCTCCCATGGCTGCAGTTTGGAGGCATCCACCGGGGAAATGGACGATAAGGCTGACCCCCCACGACCTTTCGATAAGACAGCGGTGTTGGTGTTCGAGGTCCACTTGAGGGTGAAGGCGAAACTGAGCTTAAGGTGGTGTTGTGAATCTGAAAAAACAGAGAAACCCATTCACAAAACATCAGATATGATTTTCAATGAAACACTTGGACTGAGAATGTTCTCTAATCAAAATTGTGCATCCGTGCGCGTGCGTATCCATCCTTACCTGCTGCCCACAAGGCTCTTCACACTTTCCTGGGAGTGCAACCGTGTGCGTCCAGTCGCACACGCACACACTCAGAACAGTGCGCGTCTCCTGATGACTTTCAAGAAGCAGCCACAATTAGTGCCAGCGTGCATTCATCTCCCAAACATGGACACTCTGCCTCCTCACACTCATTAAGAGCAGCTTGTCACACCAAACCGGGGTCATGTCAATACGCACGTGTGAGCCTGAATTAAACGAGATATGCCTATCTCGCCCATCCTCTTCATTTTCTTCTCCTCTCATCCAAGCTTGAGTAAGTCCCTCCCTCTCTGCTGGTTGTAGTTTAGGCAGCGCTCGAGAGAAGCATCACAACTCCTGCTCCCTCCGCCACAGTCTCCTCCGCTCCTGCTCCCTCCACCACTGTCTCCACTGCTTCTGCTCCCTCCACTTGAAGTCGTGCGAGTCTTTTGATGGTTTCTCCTCTCCTCTGCCAACCTCACTGCCTCTCTCTCGCTCTCTGTCTCAAGAGGCTGCTCTTTTCTTTTCCTCACCTCATCTTTTTGTCCTTCTCACTTGGTTACTCTGTTTTCATCCTCCACCTGACTCTCCCTCTCTCTCTCTCAGAGCTAGTAGGCAGCCAGACCGAGCGTGTGTCTAGAGGATTACAGAAAGGATTCATCTCTCTGCTCCTCCCCCTCCTCTCGCTCACTCTTCATCACTGTATTTATCCCCCAAGCACCCCCCCCCCCACACACACACATATATGTACAGTATCTCGTACAGCTACACCACTCCTTTCTCGAATAACACTCTCCTCATCACAATTATTTATTGCTTTCTGACAGTTCTCATCACCATCCCTCACGCTGTGTCATGCATCGTTGCTTCACTGCAAAGGCAACGCTTGCTGTTTACTCACTTCCAGAGCCACAACGAGGCTATGCGAGGATACTGAGCAGGCACAGGGGAATAGCATGAGAGAGAGAAAATGTGAGTGAGTAAATGACTGACTGTGTGTGGAATGACAATGAAATTAGAAGCACTCATTAAGATTTAGTCATAAACATTAATGATGCTTGGCTGTGACTGAAGTTCCCATGCTCTCTAACACAATACAGACATTTCGCTTAATAATAAATGCAAAGATATAGTGTATAAAGGAAATACATACAGTATATAATATACAGTGGCTATAAGTCAACATATGTTCAAATGCCATGTTTTTGTGATTTTAAAAAAGAAAATGAGACCAAGATAAATTTTAAAACTTTTTTCCAGCATTAATATAGCCTATAAACTGTCCAATTCAATATGTATATATATATATATATATATATTGGAGAGGCAAAGTTAAAAAAAAAAAATAGACTACTGAGATAATGTGGTTGCACAAGTGTGCACACTCTTCTATAACTGGGATGTAGCTGTGGTCAAAATTAAATTCAAACTCTTCTGCGATCGGCTGGTGAACAGTCTACTAACCGTAATCCCACATCTGTGACCACAATGAGGATAAATTGAATAGAAAATGGATGGATGGACACATTCAATCTGAAGTTAAATGGAATTCAGCACAGACCTGTCACCATTTAAAGTGCAAAAGAATGTTCAGATGTTCTCCTAGCCTTTGCCTGACTTTTTTGTTTTGTTTAGTGTTGACACTGACTGGTATTTGTGAACTGCTCACAATTCCTACCACCTTCTTTAAGTTCAGTTAAATGTGGAAGAAGAAAAAAAAACAGCCCCAAATCATGATGCTGTCACCACCATGCTTCACTGTAGGCATGGTGTTATTTTGGTTATAAGCAGTGATTTGTTTGCTTTAAACATACCATTTCGAATTATGGCCAAACGTTCAACCTTGGATGATGGAAGGAATTCTTAATAGTTTGAAATGGAAGTCAGTGTTCCTGTAGTCTTCTGCTAGAAAGCAAACATTTTTTTGGGGGAAAAGCTGACAACACCTGAAATTTATTTGGGGTTAATCAGAGGAACTTTGAATAATGGCAGGTGTGTGCTGACTCCCAATTAACGTGGGTTTGAATGTGACCATCGCCCGTTCCGCTTCTCCTCACAAGGGTCGCGGGCGTGCTGGAGTCTATCCCAGCAATCTTCAGGCGAGAGGTGGGGTACATCCTGAACTGGACCCCAGCCAATCGCAGGGCACATATAAACAAACAACCATTCGCACTCACATTGACACCTACGGGCAATTTAGAGTCTTTAATCAACCCACCCTGCATGTTTTTCAGATGTGGGAGGAAACCGGAGCACCCAGCGAAAACCCACACTGTTTTTTAAATAATACAAGATAATTTATTGCAAATGATTTGGTGGACCCCAGGCTACAGCTTGAGGACCCCCGGGTGTCCAGTGACCGCAGTATGAGAACCACTAAAATGATATCCATTACAAGAGCTGGATCAAATATTGTGCCCTCATAAAAGGTAGCAATGCTCAGTGATTGACACTGTCAGTGATCTATTAATTAAAATGTTATTGTGGTTGCAACTTGCAGTGCTGAAGTACTGCCTTGCATCACACGGACAGCTATCTTGACTCTCAAATGAAGCAATCAAAATATTACAAACAACTCCATGGATGCAGTGCAGTTAAAGTACAACCACAAGAATAAGCACACTGTCAAATTAACACATCAAAACTGTGCAGTTAGTTCTGTAAAGGTAGATTCTATTTTATTACAGTTCATGTAACAAATAGCTTGTCCTGTGAGTGTTTTTTTTTTCTGAAACACTGTGCATGTGCAGTGATATTGAAATTTTCTCCCCTTCCTGTCAGCAAATTGCAGATGAACCCTAAACTTCAACGATTTTTGTGCGTAATATCAGATTTAGCGTAACAGAATTATGATTATTGTAATCAAGACCATGAGAAGATGTTAGTACTATTTGTAGTATTCTCCAAGCAAATGTTTTGTGTGTTTAAATTGACATGGACTGTGTTGCAATACGTGACCTCAGCTGGAGATCTGGAGCGTGGCGATGTGCTCCAGTGTGCCCAACTCCAGCACAGCATCTGTGAACCCGGCACAGTCCGGAGGTGAGAGAGGCATCTGATTCTATTTGGTCATGAATAACTACGACTCTACACACACACTATGCAAAATCAATCTGGCAGCACTGTGCCGCTCACATAAAAAGAGAAAAAAAACACAAACAACATAGCTCCCATCTGCTTCTGCCTGGCATGAGCAAACAAAACCAAACAAATAAATAAATAAATAAAAACATATGCCCCTAACCATCAGACAACTTTGTGAGGTGCGCAGCAGCACCACCATTTGGATTTAATGACTTTTTTTTTTTGTCCTACAAAGTCCCAATTCCAGTGGATTTTCTTTTTTATTACTAGCTTCTGGTTTAGGGAATGTAGTGATGGCAGAATTGAATGGTTGGCACCACCGCTCCACGTTAAAAGTGAACAGCTGCTGCAAAATTAGAAGCCATGAGACCGTGTGTACAAATGAGGAGGATGAATACTAATTTTGCAATCTTCAGACTGCCCTGTATTTCTTACAGCCTCACCACACATTCCACTGAAGTGCACCCTGTAACACAAGGCATGACAAGATTTACAAGAATGAGAATATCACAAAACCCGTGTAATACATTTCAGTAGGCTTGCTTTGTTAAAATCAATCGAAATGCCTCATTGCAGGGGGGGGGGGGAGACAGTGACATGAGGTAAGGAACTGCAGATTTCCACCTTTACACTGCAATTCTTAAACTCAATGTTAAACTGTTTGCATCACTAATACCGCTAAGATGTTTGATCAGAGTTTGGATGGATGATGTGACAGGCGTTTGCATTTAAATGTTTTTTTCTAGTGTTGGAATTGTGTGACTTATGTGGACTTTGAAAGCCAAGGCATGGCGCTCTGGTGGTAGCATTTTAATTAATGACACCGTAATAAAAAAGCATTTTTTTTAGCCTATTAAATTAGTGATTTAATAATTTTGGGGTGCTGTTTTGTTCACGTACGAATGCAACCGTATATTCTCTTTCTTAAATCCAAGGTAACCACAACAATCTACCAGAATGTTTTTGAGGACTTCATGATTCCTTCTACTGAGGATCTGTATGGAGATGCAGATTTCATCTTCAAGCAGGACCTGGCCTCTGCCCATACTGCCAGAAGCACCAAAACCCGCTTTGATGCCCATGCCATCACAGTGCTTGACTGGCTAGCCAACTCGCCAGGTCTAAGCCCCATTGAGAATCTATGGGGTAATTATCAAGAGGAAAATGAGGGGCACCAAACCCAACAACAAAAGAACTGACAGGAAACATCAAGGAAATCTGTGCTTCCATAACTCTCAGACAATGCCACAGGCTGATTGCCTCAATGCCACGGCGCATCCAGGCAGTAATTCAAGCCAAGGGATTCCCAACCAAGAATTGAAGATTAAGGTATCGTTTTGAAAGTACCATATTTTGATTGATTTGTGCCCCTAACTTCTCGCTTTTTTTTCCCCTACACAAACTGAGAAGTAAATGATTTCTTCAGAGTATTAATTTTTTTTTAATTCCTCATTTAGTGGGTTTTATGAGGTGGAAACCCGAATTATGTAAAAAAATAAATAAAAATAAATACTTGAAATTGTTTAAATTGTGGGCCCTGAACCAAAAATCTATGAAAGTTTAACTCTTTGTATATATACACACACACAACTATTGCCATTTTACAGTATAGTACATTTGCCCACACCAGCAATGCAGCGAATTTTGTCTCCAGTTCTGTTGCTGAGGTCATGCCAAGACATTGTGATGTATTGATTTTGCCGATGAAGAACAGGTGTTCCAAAGGCACCTTGTAAGACAGATCTCAACCACTGCTGTCTGTATGTCTTTTTTTAAACAGTGTTATCTCCAGGGGTTGAACAAAGTAATGAGCCTATTTTACCAAAGGAGTGGAAACTACAGTTAGGTTTTCAAATGTAGGGAGTAAACTCAAAAATTTCAAAAAAAAAAAAAAAAAAAAAAGGAAGTCGTCAGTGTACTTACATCAAAGGTTGGGGACACAAACATTGATTTGTTTCCTTGGAGACAAACTGGAGATTTTGATTAAACTCACTGCAGGTAGAAGTAATTAAGTTGGGTGACACACACAATGCACTTATGTGGCGAATACACTTGTGGCAAGCAGCGACATATCTTTTGGGAGGAGTGCACCTCTGTCTCTAAGGTAAAAAATTACATTTTCACACCGATTAGCAGCTAAGAGGCTTTGTTGAAACTCCAGGCAACAACGGACAAAGTGGTCGCACCTCATTCACTTCTTTAGGGCACTGAAGGCAATTAACATTATGATTACACTGACATTAAGATGGTGGCCTGACATCAATTATCACCTTAGCCCAGACTCCTAATCCCATCAGCTTGCTTCCTTAGAAACATAAATACTATTAACTCTACTTGGAGTCTTATGTCAAATACATAAAACTGTTCACAAGTCAAAACCCTCAACTAAATTAGAAATAGAGTATCTGATATTTATTTAACAAAAGTGAATTTAAATCTGAACAAATCCCCTGCACAATCACACTTAACATAACCGAGCTTGTTATTGTGCTTAGTTGGAAATCACTATTGAATGGTAGCAAAACATCACTGGGCATGAACAAAGTCATTTACATCACTCACAGAACCATCATCACCAGGTCAAAATGGGGAACTGATCTATGTAGACCAGGCCAGACACAAATCACACTGCTACACCTCATTTGTTTTTTTTTTATCAATTAAATGTCATAATACTTGTGTAAAATGGTTGGATTGCCTGAAAAGGTCAGAGAGAGTCATTACGCTGTATATACACATGGTTCAATTATGTTGCATTTGTGGCTTTTAAAGCACTCCTGTTTTCTCAGGCTCTGCTTCTGTGGTCTGCGGCATTAAGTGATCTCTCTAAAAGCTCTCTTCTCCACATACTTCAGCTTGTACCTCCTCTTGAACCTGAGGGGGAGGGAGACATGCATTTGAGGCAACACACATTTTTAGGAATCACTATGTCCCCGTGACCCTAGGATGAAGTGCTATGTAAAAGTGAAGCAGATTCTTACTTTGCTCGCTCTCTGGGTTCAATCAGGTTCCTCTTCTGCAGACTCTTAAAGCGGTCCTTGAGGATGCTGCCCTCTGGCTGTAGCAACAGAGAATTACAACACATCCCAGAAAGACAGCCAGAACAATTTCTTGTCAGTCAGTACCTTAATACTTGATTCCTTCCACCCATGATAATTCCCCATTCATTAATTAACTTTACAGACATTTTATATTTTTGTCTGTAGGTTTTATTTTACCCTGAATGTTTCATGAACCATTGAAATTAAATTACATGTTAATTAACTGCTATGAGAGTGTAGAGCACTACTGTTTGAGAGTATCAGTAAGTAAACACGCTGGAAAGGAAACAAACCAAACAATTGTGAAGATGCTATGTCCCTGGTAATAGCTAAGCTTTGACAGGGAAGCAGTACCTTTAGTTGTCGTAGGGAACTGGTAAGTTCATCACTTAGTTTGATTTCAAGGTCCTCCGCCTGAAACCTGGAATGAAGAAAAATGCTCAAAAACAGATCAGCAGCAAACTGAAATCTGCCAAATAGCCAGATGGGGTAAAAAACAATTTATTGAAGTAAATTTAAAACTGGACAACTTCTGAGCAGACGGAGCAAGTTGGATTTAACATGCTTGCCCAGCAAATTGAAAATATAAATTAGAAAAGCTACAGTATTCATTAGGTTTCCCACAAACAACACTTGAGAAGTTAAAAAGGCAAAACCAATTGCCACGAAAACGGGTAGCCCACAAAGCATTCTATTGGATTTGTTAAATTTTTCCAGGCATACAAATTTTAAAGGGTAAAACGCAATGAAAATTGACTTCTTAATTGATTGTAAACAAGTACTTGGGGTTTCTGGTGTGCCTGCCTACACGAAGTATGAAATTACATAAACAAGTGCCGTTATTGCTCGTGTTTAATGCACAACCCCCCCCCCCCCCCCACCCCCCAAAACATTTCTCAAAGGTCAATAGTGCGCATTACACATGGATATAGGGGCAAATGGGGGTGGAAAAAAAAAACCTCAATTTTATAAATGTATGCCGCCATCTAGAGGTAAGGAAAAAGCTGTACACTTTCATTCTAATATGCCACCGCCGCCTAGTGGTTATAAAAAAGGTGTAGCCTAAACTTTCGTTCCAATATGACAAGGGGTACGTCTGACTGCATTTATGTACAGTTGTCCTCATAAGTTTACATAACCTGGCAGAATTTGTGAAATATTGTTTCATTTAAATATGACTGAGCAACAACCATCATTAATTTCTTTATGCTTTTCTGAAATGCTTGACCGTTTAATTTGTAAAAATTGTACAAATGTGTTTCGCCTGGTCCTTTGTGTTTTCTTTAAAGAATTGTACACATCTCACAAATTATGCTTGGGTAATCAAACATGAGCAGAACTGTGCGTTTTCTCATTTACTAAATAAAAGTAGGGCTATGAATTTCAAAATAAGAGCAAGTAAAAAAAAAAAAAAAAAAAGTATGTTCAAATAAAGTGCTTAACTTCAGAATAATTCCTTGAAAAAAAACTAACAATATACAGATAATACTTCATGTTTTGATCATATGGGTAGAAGCAAAATCATGCATTGTAAAAATGCATTAGACATGGGTAGAAGGGTTTTCCAGAATTTTGAGGCCAACTTTTGGGGTGCGCATTATACATGGGTGCGCAATATACACGCGAAATTACGGTAAATCGTGTGGGAGATGCTGAAAATATGTCTGAAAGCAAGCACATAAACAACCCCACACTGATTTTCTTGTCCAAAGACTTGGCAGCTAGCCTGGGCTGGGATACGCCACCTTCAAGCAAGTACACTGTCCGAAACCATGTCAAAGCCAAATGGTAAGCACAGCTCCAGTGAGTTTCGTTAGATGCATCGATTACCGTTAGCTTCCGATAACTGGTAAATATTTGTATGTTCGGCAAACTTGTCACCTTGGGAAGAGGAGGTATATCATATATGTGTCGATGTGTCCCTTGCATGCACACATCCACCTCACATAGACAAGCAAACTGGATGCTGAGAGGTGAACATCTCCTGCCCTGGAGGGAGTCTCCACAAGTCTCCAACACCACCACAAAAAGTCCTTCGATTTGTTGCTAACCGTTATTTATTTTTATTATTTAGATAATGCTAGAATGGTCGGGAACGTCATTTAATACCAGAGTGTGATGGGTGGATGGCAAGTGTGTTGTAATTCATTATCCTTTGTGTATTTCGATGAAAGAATGTCCGAGATTAAGACAACAGTGAAGTGAATTAAAATTTTAAAAATATTGCTGAATGTTTGCTTTAAACAGGTTTAAAAACTGATCAGGTATACAGTACTATAAATCAAAAGTATCCCAGTGGGAATACTGATATTTTCTCCGAAAGTAACGGGGTTATTTACTAAAGAAGGTGGGTTTTAATGGTTGTTAAAGTGCATTCAGGGACTTAAAGAATGACACATTAATGCATTTAGACTCTCCAGTGAGTTTGTCATCACAGAAAAGCTGTTAACATACTGAGAGGTTTGATGAGAGTGTTAAGCACGTACTTGAGTTTGCCAAGACGTCTTGGCTGAGCTTTCTGGGCCTCCATCTTGGCCTTCCGTTGTTTCCATCTTGCACAGGTTCTCTTTTCTTGCTGTTTGATGGCAGCGTTGATAGAGCGAAGCTGGAAGAGCTGCTGTCGTTTTTCTGTCTGATGTCTTTCAGCCAGCCGTTGTTGCTCCTATTGGAACCAAAGATGCGAAAAAGGCAATATAGCAACTTATTACACATGCTAGACATTGGTGCATTTCACCACTACGTGGAAAGCCGCATCCAGAATTGCAAAATTGAAAGAAAATACGAAATATTGACAGCAACAGTAATGCAATTTCAACATGAAGCTACCTCAATTGCTTTTCTAATGTAACAAACTTCGTAAGCACCTTAATTTTTTCTGCCTTTTCTCTCTTCCTTTGTCTCTCAGTCTTCTTCTCTGCTAGTGCGATGGCTCCTCCAACCCCACCCTCCTCTTCTTCCTCGATACGAGGCACTTCGTCATCTTCATTCTCCTCCACCAGGCCTTCTACTCGTTCCTGAAAGACAGTGTCCTGTGGACACAAATGCACAGTACAATCAAGGCTTGTCTGAAGTGAGAGCAAAGAGTGACAGTAAATACAGCTGGAAGGACTCAGTACCTCTGTTGCTCGATCTTCTTTGTTGCTGGCCAGCTGTCTCTCAATTTTGGTTTCCGCTTTCTGTTTCTTAACCTCCACATCGTGGGCCTCTTGCAGTAAAGCCTGCATATTTCAAGTGTGAGCACATGTGAGACCACGAAAGTCCTTTGTTCTTTATCTGCTACTTTGGGGGTCAGAATTGACTGAACAGTAAACATCTTTTAGTTGATTATTTGCAAATGCATTTTTCCTTTCACATCTTAATTCCATAAGTTATGTACACTTGAAGAATTGGCCATGCAGTTGTTCAATAAATGAAAAACCTAAACATATTTGGTTGAAATGTATTTGATGTACACGGCTGTGTGTTTGTAAATCCTCAGATCCCAAGATACCATTCACACAATAGTTTCCTGAGCTCCTATGTGTTGTCTTCACATTTCCAAAAAGGAAATACTGGGAGCGCAAGGATGAGATCATCATTGGACACACACTTTATTCATTTCATTTTCATATTATATTCATTCAAAATCCCTGTGGTTATCGTCATCATTGTATGTGCAAATCACATACAATAATACATATCTGTGGAGCACCGCAGATAGGGGTAGTTATTTATAATATTAAAGATATACATTCCAATTAAGTAGAAATTATAAAATTACATAGTGTATACTGACTAACTGGTGGGACAAGCGAGCAATTCTGCCCTTCCGCACCACTGATATGCAACAGTGGAGTTCATTTACATAAGGATGTACCCTGCCTCTCACCCAAAGATCGCTGGGATAGGCTCCAGCACGACTGTGACCATAGTGGAGATAAGCGGTTCGGAAAATGGATGGATGGATGTCTGTGATGCCCTCTAGAGTTTAGTTTTGACATTGCAACTTTAAGGTGGGAGCTTATCCCTCTCACGTGAGCATTGACACGTGAGCAGACTTGCATGTCATGAAAACTAGACCGGTCAGCTTTCGGGATGATACATTCACTTCCGTTTCCAGAGTAATTTAAAAAAATAGTTACCACCAAACAGCAAGATGCAGAGGGGGATAAACAAGGTCTATTCACGTTCACATTATTAACTATTAAAGGTATTAGGGGACTAACTGACATAAAACCAAATTTTAACAACTATTTACAACGACGCTAGCAACGATACACAAACATTATATCAGTGGCATAAAAAAACAATGCTATCATTTACAAATGGGTAAAAACATGACCGTCGCAGAAGAGCTCTGGTAGGAAGCCGTCATGTGCCTGCTGTTGATGATGATAGAGTTTACAATTAAGCAAACTGTCACGATCAGATCAATCGTACCGGCTTTATAACCGAAACAAGTGTGATCAGTTATGGAACACGCTTGCCCCATCTCAAAGGTTCGTTGAGTCAGTAGAGTTTCCTATGTCTTGGCTATTTAATCAGGTGTCAGGTTGTCTGCATTAATAGTCCTTTGAGTCAATATACAGCAGAATATACAATAGAAGGGAAACCTACCTGATGGGAGAAGAAGTCTGGATTGTAGGAACCTCCGGGAGCGATCACCTCCACTGCAGGTAGCACAGATGGCTTCTCGTTCAATTTCTCTGCCCGCTGCCACAACATAAATCAACAGATTAATAAATATATGAGCAGATATTGAGATGAACTGTTTCATATGGTTTCTTACCTTGACCAGCTTCTTGCCAGTCTGCTGAAGGTACCATGGATCTGCTGAACTTTTGGCTGTTCACAAAGAAAAACAATGACTAGAACTTACTTTTTTGGAATGAATAAATATTATAGCTCGTGGCAGAGAAATGGATGACAGTCTGCCCCTGCAAGCTTTCAACTGTCACCATCGGGGAATTCAGCGGGCTCTTATCATACAAATGTAGTTCGTGTATTACAGCGAAACAGTCGACTAAACAGATCTGAAAAAAAAAAGGGAAAAAAAGTGGATAATTTCTGCAAAATGACAAAAATGTGTTGAGAGTTTCATGTGTTGAGCCCAAATCTGGAAATACATACCCTTTCCAAAAAAATTTTATATCATGGAAAAGTTTATTTCTGAGTCCATACAAAAAGTGAAACTTTCATAGGTTATAGATTCATGACCCACAATTTAAACAATTTCAAGTATCGTATTTTCCGCACTATAAGGCGCACTTAAAAGACTTTCATTTTCTCAAAAATCGCCGGTGCACCATTTAACCTGGTACGCCTTAGGAATGTGTGTGACCATTTCCCGCCGACATAGGGACGTAATACGTACAACTATGTATGCTGGCAGCGATAAACTAATTGAGAGAGAACATTACGTAAAGCTACGTATAGTACTTACGCTTACGTTATGTGAATGGATTGTGAATGCCTGGGCTAAAGTATCTGCTTTGACAAAAGATTGATCAAAAAATAATGTGAGTTGATTTTTAAATGCGTAGTAAAATAAAGTTCACCCAAACTCAGTTTTGCTTCAGTTACCTTGTTTTAGCATGCGCCAAATATGGTGCGCCTTATGTATGGCTTATGTACAGAAATAGATCCCGTAATTGAGACTGCCCTTACAATCCGGTGCGGCTTATGGTGCGGAAAATACGGTATTTGTTAATTTTTTTACATAATTTGGGGTTCTAGCTCATAAAACCCATGAAATCAGGAATACCAAAAATTAGAATACTATGAAGAAATCACCATTTACCTCTCAGTTTTTGTAGGGGAAAAAAAAGAAATTAGGGTCTCATTAAATCAATCAAATTATGGTACTTTCAAAACAATTGTTAATCTTCAATACTTGGCTGGGTATCCCTTTTCTTTAATCACTGCCTCGTTGCGCCGCGGCATTGAGGCAATCAGCCTGTGGCATTGCCTGGGAGTTATGGAAGCCCGGATTTCCTTGATACTTGCTGTCAGTTCTTCTTTGTTTTTGGGTCTGGTGCCCCTCCTTTTCCCCTTGATAATACCCCGTAGATTCTCAATGGGGTTTCGATCCGGTGAGTTGGCTGGCCAGTCAATCACTGTGATGGCATGGGCATCAAACCAGGTTTTTGTGCTTCTGGCGGTATGGGCAGGGTCCAGGTCCTGCTGGAAGATGAAATCATCCTCTCCATACAGATCCTCAGCAGAAGGAATCATGAAGTCCTCCAAAACAGTCTGGTTGACAGTGACCTTGGATTTAAGAAAGCAGAATTTACCAACACCTGCACTGGACATTGCATCTAAATCATGACTGACTGTGGATATTTCACACTGGACCTCAAGCAGCTTGGGTTCTGTTCTTCACCCGTCTTCCTCCAAACCCTTGGACCTTGATTCCCGAATGAAAGGCAAACTTTGCTTTCATCGGAAAAGAGGACCTTGGAACACTGGCCAACAGTCCAGTCCTTCTCCTTGGCCCAGTTGAGACGCTTCCTACGTCGGCTCAGAAGTGGCTTGACCCGAGGAATCCGACAGTTGTAGCCCATCTCCCGGATGCGTTGGTTTTTGAAGCTGTGATTCCCGCCTCATTGCACTCTTTCTGGATCTCTGCTAGAATCTTGAATCTTCTCTGTTTCATAATCCACTGAAGCCCACGGTCATCTCTTTTGCTGGTGCATTTTCTCCTGCCACATTTTGTCCTTCCATTGATATGTTTGGACACAGCACTCTGAATAGCCAGCCTCCTTAGCTATGAACTTTTGTGGTCTACCCATCATCAATGATGGTCTTCTGGCCAGTTGTCAAGTCTGATGTCTTCCCCATATTGAACTCAACTGAGACAATTGAACCAAACTGAAGCAATTCAATGATACCTGGGGAAACCTGTGCAGGTGCTTTGAGTTTAGTGGCTGATTAGTGTGTGACACTCCGTTTAAAACAATATTGAGACTGATTTCTTCACAGCATTCTAATTTTTTGAATTCCTGATTTTGTGGTTTTTATGAGGTGAAAGCCCAAATTATGTAAAAATTAACAATACTTGAAATTCTTTAAATTGGGGCCCTTAATCTATAATCTATGAAAGTTTACCTTCTCCAATGGAATAATGGAAATAAATGTTAACATGATACTGTATATTTTTGGAAAGGGTCTGTTTGTACCATTCCAGAGTTACGCTTGAAATATAATTTGCAACGCTACACTTTAAAAGATACACATTTAACATTTTTGAGAATTGTGTCTGACAGTGTGCAATTTAAAGGACTCCTTATCTTTCCATCACTGTGTTTAATGGAGTAATTAGTAGTTATTTAATATGATTAACAAATCATTATGACAGAAACAATGGAAAAAAACTTCTGACTGAATTATAAAAATGCTCCAAAAAATGCAATTGTCAACAATCAAGTGAGAACAGATGACAAATATCGTGGTCCTAATTGTCCTGAACCATTAATGGTTGTATATACCAGCACATCGTTTAAAAGGTCTCGAGCAAACTAACTTGTCATCCTGGCCTTGTCCTTTACTCTGTGGTTTAAGGTTTGTACTCTCTGCCTCTGCAATATGCTGGAGTGATTTAAATTAAGCAGTGTATTCCACAGGAAATCTTTAAAGGCCATCTACAGTCAGTGCAGAAAATTAACCAAACTCCATGAGCTTCCAAGGCAGGACACCAAACCCCCTGAACATCAGCTCGGTGGCGCAAACAACGTTTACACGCTGCCTCGCTGTGACATCCTCCTCCTTGCATGCCTGCACGTGTGTGGTGTACAGCAAAAAATAATCATACAGGGTGTAAACTAAATTTCCCCTAAGAGAATCATGATCAGTATAACAAACTAAATTTTGCTTTTTTTTTTTCCTTCTTCCAAAATGTCAGTTCTAATGTGATGTGGACACTTCATATTCCAATGAACAAAGGACAGATGGAAAGCAAATGGATGCTAGTATTATTGGACAAAAAAACTACTTACACTCTTGTCCCCAGATGTCATAATAGTCTCTGTTTGGGTTGTTGTTGGCCTCTGTCACTGCCTTTTTTGCTCTTGCATTCGACGACCGTCTGTTGAGGAGCATTCGCTGCCTCCGTGGCACTATGCCTTTGGCTGCCTGCTGCTCTACCCTCTTGGCATTATAACGAAGTTTCTTTGCATTGGGCTGCTGGTAGGAGAGCACACTGGAGAAGCATGCAGGAGGGACATTATCAGTTCAGTGAACAAGTAGAGGAAGAATAATTCATGCTTACATAAAGAGGCACTGACCAAGGAGCTGAAGAAATTACTCAATATATGGACAAAATAGCAAACATGTGGCTCAAATATATCTGATTTACACAGCTAACTGTTCACTTGCAAATGCTCAGATGCCAGGATACCAAATTTCACACAAGTTTCCTGAGCTCCTGTATGTTGTCTTCACATGTCCAAAAAGGAACTACTGGGAGCACAAGGATGAGCTCATCACTGGACACACACACACTCTATTATAAACTCAAAACTTTGTTGAGGGCTAATGTTTTAGAACATAAAATTACATATTTGCAAATATTGAAGAATACAGGAGATGCAAGTTATTTATTGCTAATATGACATATATGATAGTCCAAAAAGAACTCAAGTGATTATGCATACTGACTCTTTAACTGGTGGGACAAGAGAGTTTTGCTGGAGGATCAGGTCGATCCTGAGAGGACGCTGCGACTTCCCTTTCCTCTTCTTGCTTACCACCTGCTCTGATGCTTTAAAGACAAAAAAATGTAAGATTAAGTTCAGCATCTGGATGTCAACAATTTAGAAAGTGCAAATTTGCAGTGTTAAAGTGTTAAATGAGACTAAAAAAAATAAAAAACAAATGAATATTCCCTCTTTTGTTACCTTTGTGATCATCTTTTTGTTTCTGCCCAACATCCAGAAAGAATAAACTGTCATCAGACTTCTCTGTCAACAGGCCACTGCAAGAAATACAGACAAGGCACATATTATACATTTAGACACACACACAGGCACGCACGCAGATAACGTCGAATCGAGTCTTTAACACTCGTCCAAATATGTACCAGACACGGGGCGAACTGTTGATTTTGATACAGGAAACGATGCATCCTATTTCCAAGATCGGAGATGAACTAAACGGCGTTTCAAGTAGTGTTTGAGAACAAGTCAACCTTGGTTTGGGCCAACTCACCCGGTGGTCCTCTCCTGATGCCTGATGTCGTCTAAAAAATCCTCGACGTCATGAATGTCGCTGTGTTTGTTCCAGTTCTTTTTCTTATTCTTGTTAAAGCGCTTCCTTCGACTACCAACCTCCCCTGTGGGATCCGAAGACTTTAAACTTAAAAAGCCTGGCTGCGAGGCCACCACGCGTTTCAGCCTCCTGGCAGCGGCCATGTTGGAGTTGAAAGAAATTAAAGTAGTCTTCTTCTTTTGAGAAGCTCTTTGTAGAGGCGCACTTTGGCTCCGCCTACAGGATCAATATTGTAACTACCAAACAGCTTGTTTTTAAATTAATACTTAGAGCTCTATTTCAATGTATGTCGTCTTGAAGAGTTCATCGATATTTTCAATTATCAGTGAAATATGGTCATACATATGTGGTATGCCACGTGATACTAAATTATGAGTGCTCCTTTAGGTTTGGATATAAATTACAAGAATGTTTAAATTTATTATAATAACGCCAAAATACACTAAAATAAAATATTAGCGAGTAAAAATGATTTACAACTCTAAGTCAATAACTCCAAAACTGTGTTTAGCACTATTTCCTTCCCAGGTGAAATATAGTTTGAAAGCCAAACATATATTTTTAAACTGAACTTTAATCAATACATTCCTAAACTAAGAATGTGCTTATAGTGCTTCGCATGGCGCGTTCGTGTAATTCGTGTTTCGGCATGTATGTTTGTCCCCAATGCATCATGGGAAACGTGCCTCCAAATGCGCTACTATATTCTTTTTCCTTTTTTCCCTCCCTTCATTTTGTAGCGACAACAACGCGTAAGAGACTCAAGAAATTAAATCCCTATTGGAAGCTGCAATTTCTCACTCACATTTCAAAGGTACGTGTCACAATTTCTACCAAGAGTCAATATCATTTACGGCCGTTCAGGATTTCGGATGGACGAATATTTCAATGATTTTCGTGAAACAAATAAAACGCAGAGCCGTCGAGCCTTTATGTGTCTGCTGAGAGTCCGCAAGCTCAAGAAGCATTCGTGATCTGCTCGATTTTGTCTCGGAAGTGCGCCTTGAGTGAAGGGTCAGCTGACAAAATAATGTCCACCAAGTGAACCCTTGACATGTTTTGTGTCGTCTTGAAAAATAAAATTCGGCTTTCGTGCGACGGTGTTTACACAATTCGGTCTTTTTTCACCACCATTACGATCGCTAGAGTGAATTTTCCTTCCCGTTTACAGTCTTCATGGCAGCAACCAGCCATTTGTGAGGATGTGTTAGTAAATAGGCATAGGGCAGCCGACAGGGGCGGTGTCGCTTCGTTTTCTCTGAAATAGCTCATTCTGAATTGGAAAATCTACGCTAGTGCCACACAGGAACGCGGTGTGCTTTGAAACGAACATACTCTCACCAGTGCGCAATGGGCGGGGTTTCAGCAATGTTTTTGTCATTGGTTGAACGTTCCTTAACGGCCCTCAAACTCTCTCCTGATTAGACGTCTCCGTTGTCATTTATGACACAAGGCAGTCAGCATCCAAACTTTTCCGGAGATGAAAGACGTTTCACGAAGCCCATACATACAATTTGAATTAAAGGATGTGTAGTGTTAATAACTTACTTATATATCGTTTTCCACAATGTCTAACGTTTATATTATTGCTCCAATAATGTGTATGCCCTCCATATTATGTAATGTGTAGTTTTGGCATGCATTAACTTAAACAAAACCTGTACTTTCAGCTTTGATCTACAGTTGCAATGGCTCGTACAAAGCAGACTGCCCGTAAATCCACTGGAGGCAAAGCTCCACGAAAGCAGCTGGCTACAAAGGCTGCCCGTAAGAGCGCCCCTTCCACCGGAGGGGTTAAAAAGCCTCATCGCTACAGGTGAGAGCCCAGTGTCTCTTCATTTAGGCCAGACAATATAATGATGTCCACGAGCACTTTGCATGTTTGAATTTGATATCAGGTGCTCCTTTATGGATCTTTCGTTATTTAAGCAGAAAATTAAAATCGCTATCATGTACTGATGTGAACCATCAGGAAACCAAATGCGATGTCTCTCCTGTCTTGTAAAGGCCTGGTACCGTGGCTCTGCGTGAGATCCGTCGTTACCAGAAGTCCACCGAGCTTTTGATTCGCAAGCTGCCGTTCCAGCGCTTGGTGAGAGAAATCGCGCAGGACTTCAAGACAGATCTGCGTTTCCAGAGTGCAGCCATCGGCGCTCTGCAGGTCTGCATCATTCAGGCTACAGTTGTTTTCGTCATCTGGTGATGTCATCTCACTAAAACGCTTCAACATTTTCTTCTGTCATAGGAGGCCAGCGAGGCCTATCTGGTGGGTCTGTTTGAGGACACCAACCTGTGTGCCATCCATGCCAAGCGTGTCACCATCATGCCCAAAGACATCCAGCTGGCACGTCGCATCCGTGGGGAGCGCGCCTAATTATTATTTTTTTCTGTCTTATGAAATGCTCTTCTCTTATCCCGTCACTATCCTTTCCTTCTCCCTACATAGATAGTAGTTTGGTTTGAGGTTCTCTATATATCATGACTGTGATAACCGTAAATGTGTGATTATGTCTTGGTTGGTGCTACAAGTAGAAGAATTTCTTTAGATATATATCATTTAAGTTTGAAACTTTACCCTTCTCACTTTAGCTATCGCTATGAATAAGGTGTTTTTGCTACCCATGACTAGTGTGTAATCTGGAATGAGTTTAGTACATAGCGTTAAAACATTTTCATCTTCCAACGGACACATTCGTTGTTATAATGGGTCTTCTGGGTTTTTTTTGGTCATTTTACAGTAGACATTTATTTTAAACAGTCAGTTCTCTTTTTTACAACAGTGGTGTTTAATATTGTATCCGAATCCAAATGCTTTATTCTGGTTGTCAATTTCAAATGTCACTGCACTATAATGACTCTGCATGGTTTGACACACAAAAGCGGCATATATGTAGCAGACATAATTAGATTTTACGCTTGGTTTTCACCACATTATTATGTTCAAGCAATGTTATGATTTTTGGTTTCTCTCTCAGGTCGATAACCTATTTTTTTCTACTGTTTTTGATTTGTGTTTTTGGTCATTTTGAAGGCTAAAACATTTGTACTCCAAAATTCACATACAAACAACAATAAAACTAATTGTGGTTAAATGGTGTGATTGAATGCCATCCTTCATATTGAACATAAAATACAGTGTAGTCACAATGACGAAACCTTATGCTGTTATAAATATCTTTGTATCTGCAATATCAATGTTTTTCACTAGGGCTGCAACTAACAATTATTTTATTAATCGATTACTCTGTCGACTATTTGTTTTCACATACTCTGATAAAAATCGGTCCTAACACATCATGTTGAGCATAGTTTTCCAAAGTGAAAACAGATGTTTGAAAATGTCTTATTTTGATTAAACACAAAGACAACACTTGGTAAAAACAAATGTATTATATATATTTCAACTGAAATAGGACAATATTGCATCGTTGAATCTGAAAATTGTATCTGCTTCTCTTGTTCAGGTCAGGTTTTTATTCCAAGTTAACAGGTCATCAATAAAATTTTACAAATTTTGCTTAGTGTAAATTGAGTTGTAGACTGATAAAAGTAAGTACCTGTAAATTGAATGTTACGTCATCATTGTTCAAATTTCAGGGCCTGAACCCTCAGTTTATTTGAACCTCTAAAGCGAAAATCCCTGCCATTGTAAACAAAAACATGTAGCCATAGTTCAAAAAGTTTACCTGATTGGGAAAAACCCTATGATATTTGGATTCAGCACATCAAAATTCTCCCAAATCAGCCCCCCCAAAAATCTCAAGATAATATATTTGTTGACAAGTGTAATCAGTCTGCTTTCAAGGAGGACTAGAAAAATCTGAGAATTGTTGTTGCGGTAATATTTTGTTCAATGCACTCTTAACTACTCATACTCACTGATAAAATTACGAGTTTGATCAAGTAGGAGGAAGAATAAACGAGACAATAGCACACGACATTCCACAAATACAGTTTGGAAGTCATTCTTCCAAACTTTTTATTTTCTAAATAGAATATTCACAGTTGTCTTTTTTCTTTATTTGCATCTTTCACATGCATTTAAACCGTGTCATCATAAATAAGTACAGTACTGTAACTAAAAGTAACTTTCTCGTCCCTCATTTTACTACCGGAAATCACATCCATGCGGACTAGTTCAAAAATAGGACAAAGCAGCTCACTAAGTTATAACAGCGAACACGGTGTTGTTACACAAACATGTTGAGACGAGTTTGACAATCATTAGTCAAGCCCAAATTGAACGTGACCCGAACAAAACGACTTGAACACCGTTGGCTGCATTTGGGGACACTTGATTGATGCGGCGGCCATTTTACCCGCTGGACGCTACCTCTCATTGTGGATACGAAGAAAATAGACAAGCGAAAGGTTTCTCCTCACTTCTGTTCACTTTTTCTCGAGGTGAGCCATTTCCTACAGGCTTTTCCATTCGTTAATTAACTTTAGATATTTTGGTGTAACTTACCGAATTACTGCGTTTATTTATTCGGCGAATAAACGCTCGTTTTTATCGTGTTTGAAAACAACACGGCGTGATCGAGACGACGGTGAAGTCGCAGTCTTTCTACAGAGGAGGCGAAATTCTCTTTCTAATTGTGCGCCGGTTCACCTCGGCTGTGTGCTGCTAGCGGGACCGTTCAAGTGTGTTTTGCATATTACTGAAATCCTTGGAATGTCTTCTATATTATTCTTTCATCGCCCAATAACCGCTAACAGCGGCAACTTTTTAAATGGAAGTTGTTTACGTGCTACTCCGTCTGCCTTGGTCTTCATCCCGTTTGTGCATCAAACCGCCGCCATCATCAGA
Source organism: Phycodurus eques (assembly GCF_024500275.1). Lineage (NCBI taxonomy): Eukaryota > Metazoa > Chordata > Actinopteri > Syngnathiformes > Syngnathidae > Phycodurus > Phycodurus eques. The sequence continues at coordinate 6,929,755 of NC_084531.1, forward strand.
GCGGGGGAGGCGGGCCCACAAAAACTGGAAGCGCCTCTAAAGCCCACCCACTAGCCAGGAGAAACGCTGCTGATTGGCTTATATTTGATATGTACGTTTGCGCGTTGGTCTAACGGCCAATAGCGTAGGTATTCGTCTTTGATTGATGTCTACAAACTCTATGACGTATTACTTTTCTTATGACGTTCGAAATGTTAAAACTACACATAGTGGCCAAAACATGACCCTTTGCCCATCTGCTGCGAGCTAGCCAATGCAATAGCTGCACCAAAAGGCTTCATTTTGAAATATACTAATGCTTAGTATTGCGAGACATTTTCAGAGATTTTTAGCTTGCAGTGCACTGCGTCATACTCAGAGTTGTGTTGAATATTTCGTGCTGTGGTGAATATTTAAACATTTCTTGTATCGCCATATTGAAAGAGTGTCACCTTGAGGCACATATTTGTCGCATAAGCCATTAAGGAAAGGGAATCAGTATTTCCAAAGTATGTTGTTTATTGACATTAATTTTATCATATGTAATTAGATCAAATATGTTTTTATTTTGTTTCCATCATCTTCAGGGGATCTTAAGTAGCAATGGCCCGTACCAAGCAGACTGCCCGTAAATCCACTGGAGGCAAAGCTCCACGAAAGCAGCTGGCTACAAAGGCTGCCCGTAAGAGCGCCCCTTCCACCGGAGGGGTAAAGAAACCCCATCGCTACAGGTGCACTTTTTAAAAAATATATATATATTTGTATTTTATATGATTATTTTTTGCTGGAACATTAGTCACTACTCCATCAATACTCCCTCCGCTGATTTTGTTGTTGTTCTGGCTAGCAGGCACAGCAAAATAATTGCTTTGATTCCCTTTTCTTGTTACAGCATATGTTTTCACCTGCATATTGCTAGCCAGAATTTGAGAATCACTTGAGGACAAAGCCCAGGACGAGGCGTGGGGAAAAAATATAGATTCATCAATGCATTGCAATTTTTCTTTTCACAATTCAATTCAATTCTGCAAAGCTGCTGAATCGATTTCTGGCCACTCTGGCCGTGTGGTTCACATTGTGTGAACGGAAGCCAAACACAATGGCTCCTCCAGCAAACAACGGCAACAGCAGCATGAAGCGAGCGACTTCTTCTTTTAAATCTGACGTTCGGGGTCATTTTGGATTCCCCTGTAAATCCAGAACACAGAAATGTACAAAAGACACTCCAACCACGATACGCAATTCCAACACAACAACACACCAGAAGAGTTCAGGAGTTCAGACAGCGGTTTTGAATCATTGAAGTCGACAGAAAGAGCGACTGACCCCTACGTGCGTAACTATTTATCACTTCCCATTCCCAGACTAGAACCCCCTACTGCTCCTAATGTAGCGAACTTGTTGACGCAATAATTGAATGACGTTTGACAAAGAAAGTACCGGTGCTGGCTTGTCTCACAATACTGCAACCATGCTACTTAATTAAGTATTACTTAAATACCCTCCAAATAATAATAGTAACTCCAATAAGTAGATATTGCAAGTGCAGTGGAACCTAGATTGATAGACTGAGAGAGTCATGCCTTCGTGTCCAACATCATTGTGCGACCACACAATAACACTTGTGGAAGAATGGTCAAAAATTCCCATAAACACACTCCTTAACCTTGTGCAAAGCCTTTCCAGAAGAGTTGAAGCTGTTAAAGCTGCAAAGGGTGCACTAACGTCATATTCAACCCTATGGATTAAGAATCAGATGTCACTTAAGGTCATATGTGAGTCAATGCATGTGAGCGAATACTTTTGGCAATATAGTGACTGTATAGTGTACCCTTATTTTTTTTTATCATTAGACCACAAACAACACGGCATGATTGTCAATGAAAAAGTGGTTTGCTCCGGCAGCTGTAGCTATTTAATAGGCTGTCGGTTCCATTCATTGACTGGACTTGTGGATTTCCATGACAGAGACTCTACACTCTTTTCTTTTTAGCCACAGGTACATCTGGAATTATAAATATACTGTAGTTAAGTATTAGTGTAAAACAAAATATCCTGTATATACTAGGTGTGGGATGGTACAGGTTCCTTAACGGACCACGTTTCGATACATTTTTGGTATGTGGTTTGGGCTGTATTTGGAGAGCAAGTTTTAAAAAAAAATTTTTTAATGCGCCTTGCTCACATTTCAGATATGCGGATTATCTCATCCAGTATTAAATATAAAAATCACATTACAAAGAAAAAAAATCAGCACCATCTTTTGCATCCGGCACCACTTTCTACCACGCCCACGTTCTTTGTCTCATGTCCCTTCCATCATTTCTAAAAATGTTTTTTAGGCCTGGTACTGTTGCGCTGCGTGAAATCCGTCGTTACCAGAAGTCCACTGAGCTTCTGATCCGCAAGCTGCCCTTCCAGCGCTTGGTGAGAGAAATCGCCCAGGACTTTAAGACGGATCTGCGTTTCCAGAGTGCAGCCATTGGCGCGCTGCAGGTCTGTGTTGTTCAGATTTAGATTTGGTAATTTCTCATTTTGGTGATGTCATCTCACAAAAATTTCTTGTTTTCCTTCCACTGTAGGAAGCCAGCGAAGCCTACCTCGTGGGTCTGTTTGAGGACACCAACCTGTGTGCCATCCATGCCAAGCGTGTTACCATCATGCCCAAAGACATCCAGCTGGCACGTCGCATCCGTGGGGAGCGCGCATAAAAGCTTTCACTTTGTCTTTCTACTTTTTATCTGTGTTTGTCCATCCCTCTCCCTCGCTCCTCACCCCCGCCTCCCTCTCCGCTGTGTTAGTAGTATGTAGGGAAAACTGTTCATATTATTAATCAAGTGTGTAGTCGTATTTTTCTTAGTGATCTCAGCAGAAGTCTTCTATGGTACCCCTTTTATATCAATATATCAACTCTTTGGTGATGAGGCTGCCTCACGGACACTCACAGACTCCACACTCTCAGGTGGAGCAGATACCATGATTTGGAGGAAAAACACTAATCATGCCAGTACAAATTTAAGCAGGGACAGACAGAAGATGTGGTGTTCATCTGCTGTGGGAATGGGCTGCTTCTTGTGGCTTCTTTCCGGCAGTGTGCTCTTCTGCTCTTGATCATGCACCTGCTTCTGCTCCCAGGTGATCAGAGACCTCAACACCGGCCTCGGCTGGATTCTCTGTCCCTGCGTGCATCTGCATGAGTGTTAGCTCTGATCACCGTAGAGAACTCTATTTACTACATCAACATCTCTGGAGACAATGTTTAGAATATTGATTGTTGTTGATATTCTTAATAGTCTTTATTTTTTGCCTCAGATAACACTGTGGATATTTTTTTAACTGAAATGCAAGGCATGGAGGTGGGTGGAACAATCCCATTTTAACACAGAGAACAAACAAACCTAAACAGATCTTAAATAGACTTAACATCGATCCTCTCGTGGATACTCTTTTCCTATAAGAAATGACCTCAATGTTTCTTTTTCGTTCCTTGAAATGTTTTTGCCAAAGCTTGAGCGAGTCATTCATACAGTACTTTTGTATTCTTGGCTTTCTTTTCCATGAACCTTGTATAAGAGGTTTATACAGTCCCCAAATGAAAACGGTTTTTTTTAAACAAAATGTGAGACATGTAGTGTTTCTTGAAATAATATTGTTCCCCTCTGTATCAGTTACCACTCTTCTTCCGTTTGTTTTTATTTTTTATTTTGTCTCCTCCAAGGTCATTTGATCATCTGTCTACTGTTTCTAAGGTGTACTTGACACCCTACAACTTTTTGTTTTGCTCAGTTTATTTTATTGAAACATTAATGGTGATGTTTTAATAAAGCAATGTTTGTACTTTCAAGGTTTGTCATATAAGGTGGTAATAAATGGATGTTACACACGTCAGTTGTAAGTTTGCTTCTTTTGTGTTCTTATTAATATAAAGATTTTTGTTCCCGACAAATACTATTGTGGCTAAAGCAACTATTGCTCAAGTGGGCAATACAAATTATTGTTCAGTATTGAATTAGGTAGCGAGAGCATCCACAGTACGTTATGTCTGAGCTCAGCCGGTTTTAGCGTTTGTGAAGAACCAGTCGTTTGCAGTTGTGATATTTACCACTAGATGGTAATAAGAGACCTCCGGCGTCTTGCAGTTTAAGCATGGGAGCCCAAACTTCCGTCTCCCCAGCCACTTTGTCCAGCGTTTCCGGAGGATCCTGATGCGTTCCAAGGACAACTGTGAGACCAAGTCCCTCTAGCGTCTCCCAGGTCATCCCGAGATTGGCGCATGCCCTGCCACCAGGCGTTAGCCATCAAAACCCACCCTATGCGTTGGTTCCAGAGGGGCCCCGGTGACCCCCATTCATACGAAGGAAAATTCAGAATAATGGATTTTATTACTGTTATAAAGCATTCAATTAACTGGTATTCAGTTCAACAGCACTGAAGTGTCATTTGAACGAAACATGCATCATCACGGGTGATTAATGGTATAATTTGGGTGTATTTAAAGAAGATGCTGTTCTGATCCCCCCAAAAATCATTTATTTTAGAAGAAAATCGCACCAGATGTTGGGAACAACCCAAGTAATCCATACATACAAAGAAAGTAGAACAAATAAGCTCAGACATAAAGTTGTGTGTAATAATGTGAAGTAACACAGGGGAAAAGTATTAAACACGCCAACTGGTATTTATTTAATACTTTGTACAAAAGCCTTTGTTTGCAATGACAGCTTCAAGATGCCTCCTGTATGGAGAAACTAGTCCGATGCATTGCTGTAGTGTGATTTTGGCCCATTCCTCCACACAAGAAGTACTTAATTGACAATAATGATATAATTTACCCCTCAAACATGATTTTTTTTTTCAGTGTGCGTGTCCACCCCTGTGTATTAAAATAATATATTGAGTAATCAAAAAGGAGTCAATGTTTTTGATATCCTCTTTGATATGCTGATGTGCTTCTGTTTGAATTCACAAGATTTATTATAAATATCACACATACAACATTTACGCATGCACCTTTATCTCACAGGGCTGAGTGTGGGTTACTGTATGAGCACATTTGTTATGAGTTATAAAAATACATGGTGTTAACCTTGTTAGGAGATCAGAGTCAGCCACATGTGAGAGCAGTGACCCATGATCGCAACGATTCTCTCCTCGAACGGGGTTAGGCCCTCCGCGTCGGTTCGTCCGCCTTTTTTTGGCCACACTTTGGCGGTGGGCAGCTGTCCTCCCCTTCACATCCACCTTAATGTCTGACCACTTCTTTTTTAGTTCAGCGTGTGTGCGCTGATCAGTATTGATCAGTACAGTATTGACAGCCGCACACACGCTGTCCCATTCTGTACCAGTCTTTGTACATAAGGCGCCAGGTCTTTTTGAAGCTCTCCACAGGTGGTCCTTGGCACTTGGACAACTCTTATGATTATTCTTTGCACTCCTCTGTTAGAAGTCTGGCGAGGAGCACCTGATTGCGGTAAATTTATGGTGGTATGTTTGGCTTTCCACTTACGTATTATGGCCCTAACCGTGCTCACTGGAACGTTAAGAAGCTGAGCTATGCGCCTGTAACCAATACCAACGTTATGTTTTGCAACAATCAGTTTGCGATGGTCTTAAGACAGCTCTTTGCGCTTACCCATCATGAGATGTGTCTTGACTCACACCTTGGCAATGAAACCTTTTTGTAGGCCATCATTTAGGACTGAACCAGCTGATATTCATTTGCACTTACAAGAGGCTGCATTGCTGTTTGATTATTGATAAATTTTAGGTGTTGTCTTGGCTTTCCATGCCTTTTTGCACCTCCCTTTCTTCATGTGTTCAATACTATTTCCCCGTGTCATTTCACAGGTTTACACACAACTTAGTTTCTGATCTTATTTGTTCTAATTTCTTTGTATGTATCGATTACTTGGGTTGTGCCCAACATCTGGTGAAAATTTCAGGTCAATAGCACATTTGGAAATATATTTAGTGAGAAAAATGGCGACGTGTTAAATACTTATTTCAGCCGCTGTACATGAGTTAATAGCCTACGACTCTCGTGAGGATAAGCGATACAGAGAAGCAAATTGATGGATGATTTAATAGTATGTACCTAGATATGCAGACAAATATCAAGTTGGTTGCGGAAAGGGATTTTTTTTTTTTTGTTATTTTGTGTGTGAATGGAACAAAGGTGCACAAGATGAATAAATTGCGCGTCTTTGTTCCATTTACACACAAACATGCGCGCGACACACAAACACATATTCAGACACCCACATAAACACACTCACATAGAAACAAATACTGAAATGATTTCAGACTATTTATTCGTTGGGCAACTTTCAATGTACATTATATTTTCTGGGTTGACGTATATCTCCATCATTATTATTTAATTTCATCGTTTTACTTCCTTGATTAAAAGAGATAAAGCCATGTCTTCAGCCATATTCATTTCAATGAAAGACACACTAACACGCACCCATGCCTCTGTGGCCCTGGCTATACTCATTACAATGAAAGACACAGAGACAAACAAACATCTAATCAAACACCAGACATTAATCCTGTTGTTTTGTGTCACACACACACACACGCGCGCACAGCCGCACACACTCACACCCACACAAACACAACAAGCCACACGACTAAAATTAATGGGAAGAGTACGAAAACATACAATGGATGTGTGTACCCTTTCTATTAAACATTTTTAAAGGTACTGTATGTGGAAATGTTTTTGAAAAGTAAGTCGCAAGATGAATCGCAAAATTGAAACCTGATAATTTAATTAAATGGGGGGGAAAAAAGCATCGTTTGATCCAAATGAGGACAAGCGGGATAGAAAGTGGATGGATGAAACAGGCCAAAAAAATGTCTTGTAAATTCATGCGTGGTGCAGGCAGTGGTGTGGGCCTGTAAATTTCACACACCACAGAGTAATGTTAACAATCCTGCCAATTTTGAATGAATAAAACATATTGCCAAGTATATAAAATCAGGTTTCAAAACTTGAATAATATGGACCACCTCTCAGCTCTTAAACATCAGTGGGCATGTCAAATGGAAGCGACAAAAGGAATCAAACATACTGAGGGGGCGAGCGACCAGTTCAGGGCTCTTTCACCCAGTCAGCTGGGATAGACTCCAGCACGCCCGCGACCCTAGTGAGGATAAGCGGTATGGAAAATGACTGAATGAATGTGTGGTTGTGTGTGTGTCTCACACACACACACACACGCACACACACACACACACACACACGCACACACACATATATATTAGGGTTGCACGATATTGGAAAAAAATGCCATATACAGTCATCACAGAAAGTATTCAGACCCCCTTAAATTTTTCATTCTTTGTTATATTGCAGCCATTTGCTAAAATCATCTAAGTTCATTTTTTTACTCATTAATGTACACACAGCACCCCATATTGACAGAACAAAACGGAATTATTAAAAAAGAAAAACTGAAATATCACACTGCCATAAGTATTCAGACCCTTTGCTCAGTATTTAGTAGAAGTACCCTTTTTGAGCTAATACAGCCATGAGTCTTTTTGGGAATAACGCAAGTTTTTCACACCTGGATTTGGGGATCCTCTGCCATTCCTCCTTGCAAATCCTCTCCAGTTCTGTCAGGTTGGATGGTGAACGTTGGTGGGCAGCCATTTTCAGGTCTCTCCAGAGATGCTCAATTGGGTTTAAATCAGGGCTCTGACTGGGGCATTCAAAAACAGTCACGGAGTTGGTCTGAAGCTACACCTTCGGTATTTTAACTGTGTGCTTAGGGTCATTGTCTTGTTGGAAGGTGAACCTTCGGCCCAGTCTGAGGTCCTGAGCACTCAGGAGAAGGTTTTCGCGCAGGATATCCCTGTACTTGCCCGTATTCATCTTTCCTTCGATTGCAACCTGTCGTCCTGTCCTTGCAGCTGAAAAATCACCCACAGCATGATGCTGCCACCACCATGCTTCACTATTGGGACTGTATTAGACCGGTGATAATCAGTGCCTGGTTTTCTCCACACATACCACTTAGAATGGCCAAAAAGTTCTATCTTGGTCTCATCAGACCAGAGAATCTTATTTCTCACCATCTTGGAGTCACTCAGGTGTTTTTTAGCAAACTCCATGCAGGCTTTCATGGGTCTTGCACTGAGGAGATCCTTCCGTCGGGCCACTCTGCCATAAAGCCCCGACAAGTGGAGGGTTGCAGTGATGGTTGACTTTCTAGAACTTTCTCCCATCTCCCAACTGCCTCTCTGGAGCTCAGTGATATTTGGGTTCTTCTTTACCTTTCTAACCTGGTCAGTTTGGCCTGATGGCGAGCTCTAGGAAGGGTTCTGGTTGTCCCAAACATCTTCCATTTAAGGATTATGGAGGTCACTGTTCTCTACGGAACCTTAAGTGCAGCAGAAATATTTTTGTAACCTTGCCAGATCTGTGCCTTGCCACAATTCTGTCTCTGAGCTCTTCAGGCAGTTCCTTTGCCCTCATGATTCTCATTTGCTCTGACATGCACTGTGAGCTGTAAGGTCTTACATAGACAGGTGTGTGGCTTTCATAATCAAGTCAGCACAAAGTTCAAACGCCAGCATCTGTGATAGTATTTGGGGTGTGTTAGTGCCCAGGGTATTGGTAACTTGCCCATCTGTAAAGGCACCATTACTGCTATAAGGTACATACAGGATTTGGAGCAATATATGCTAAGCAACGTCTTTTTCAGGTACATCCCTCTTAATTTCAGCAAGACAAAGCCAAGCCACATTCTGCACGTTACAACAGCATGACTTCGTAAGAGTATGATTACTAGACTGCCAGCAGTCCAGACTTGTCTCCCATTAAAAATGTGTGGTGCATTATGAAACAGAAAATATGACATTTGAGACCCCGGACTGTTGAGCAACTGAAGTTGTACATCAAGTAAGAATGGAAAGAATTCCACCTACAAAGCTTCAACAATTAGCGTCCTCAGTTCCCAAAGGTTTGAATGTTGAGTGCTGTTCAGAGGAAAGGACAATACCAAATAATTAACAACATGAACATGAACACTAGTTCCTCTGTTTTGTTTATGAATGATGTAGTTGCACAAAGCTGACGTCAGTCCTCTTCCTTATCATATAATCGACTGAATGCAGCCTGCGTGTAAATGAAGGACATGCATACATATTTCATTCTAATTGGAATTCTGTGTGTGTGTGTGTGCGTGCGTACGTGCATGCGCGTGTGTGCAGGACATGCGCATGTACAACAGAGTGTTCACCTTCCCCAAGGTCTGTGTGGTGGCCCTCCATCTGTGGCATTCAGGGGATTACAGCCAATCTGTCTGTCTGATGCTCAAAGTGCTGACCATCAGAGCAGCCGCAGATTAACACAGTGCTCAGAGTGGTAGACAGTGGTGGAGTATGGTTACGGTCGAGGAGAGGTGTGCGGGGGCTGGGCGCTGTTGGAAGAGAGGGATGGATGATGAGGGAGAGAGGGATACGTGTATGGTGAGTCAAGTGGTAACGAGGGAGCAGGTTGAGAGGCCGGGGACAGATTAGTACGCAACTGGTACACAAGGAGGGGGTGTTGAGTTTGGAGGGGTACGATGGGGGGAAGGTTTGAGGGGCTGGTGTGTGGGGGGAGAAGCTAACCATATGTACCGTACGCTGTGTGAATTTTATTGCACATCAGTGGTATAAGGAGCCGCACAGTTGCCAGAGACATATTCCACTTTTAGTTAAGTTTCCGTTTTGTCTACATATTATGACCGGTGAACCTGTGAGCCTGAATTTTTGTGCATAGCCCTACGTTATCAACTTCTTCATATTCAGCAATGTAGATCAATAGATATGCAATGTGTATATATATATATATATATATATATATATATATATATATATATATATATATATACACACACATATGTATATTAGGGATGGAACGATTTTTGAAAAAACGTCAAAACGGTTCGTGGGTTTTGCTGCCCCCTACTGCTGTAATTCAGCATTAAAACGAGGCATACGTCGCTTCGATATGACGTAAGCTCTGCTGAGTCTAAATGTCTAATCACTGTGGTCTTACAGTACCTGTTAATGTAGAGACACACACATACATTTCTGGGTTCCCTCTAAACCATTCAAATAATGTACATTATAAAGTAAACATATTGTGTTTTCCAACAATGCTTAACTATATTTAACTATATTTATAATGGGCCTGTGGATAAAAAAGTGAAGTGCTAAAATGTACGTGGGCAGTATACGTACATTACGTACGTTTGTGCCTCTCACCGGCTGTTCAAATAAGCCAGCATCTTTTAAAATACTGTATCGCTGCCATGTCCTGATTCCGTAGCAACCCACTTCTTCCAACTATTAATCTATCTTTTTATGGTTTAATACACGTGATAAAAAACAACACTGTTTGTACAGCATCAAACGCGTCCTCATATCCAATGGCTCAATTTGCGGAGGGGCTGGGGGATTTCGCTTCGCGCACGTGGAAGACGTTTTTCACCTGTCATCCTGCTCTTCTTCCTCTTTTTCCATCTCAATCATGCTATTCGTGTCACGTCTCCGGACTTCAGCTTTATGTCACTGGTGATCAATGTCCGTAGACAGATCGATCAAAGTTTATTCATTATTGTTATTAAGATTAAAGGTCAGAGGACAAAGATGTTAACAATGTTCTTGATAACTCTAGAACCCCTTTACAAACCATATCTGCCATTTCAAATTGATTATATAGCAGATATTTACAAATATGATTGAGAATGTGCCTGCTGATTTTTTTCATCTAGCGCCTTCCGGTCTTCGGCTCTATCCGGCGCTGTGACATCACACAAGCCACACATTCTGTTCATTTGGTGTTGTGTGCTATTGTTCCATGGTGTTGTTCCTGTCCTTGTATATTTGTCGTATGATTTAGCGACTTCGTGATGGTTTATTGTGTGGCATTTGGTTGTACAAATGGTTCAGGCAGTGACAAGAGCTTCTTTGGCTTTCCAAACGAAAAAGGAATATGTGACCAGTGGATCGGGAAAGTCAATCGACAGGGGAAGAAACATGGTCAGCTATGGGTGCCTACCAAGCATTCCCGCCTTGGTCGGGCCCGCCTTCTGGCGCTGCTCTGGTCACTGGGCTATGATTGGTTTCGTGGGGGGGGGGGTCGGAAATAGCTGTAGGGTGGGGGTGGGGGTTTCCCCTCATTTCTCTGTGGTCTGCCGGCCGGTCAGGAGTCTAGCCTCTTATTTGACACACACTGCACATTTTTAGTACTCACACTGTACTTACTCCGCACATTGGGCGCGCGCAGCCGTGGCCCAATGGTTAAGATTATCGCCTGCCACAGTGGGGGACCTAGGTTCATGACCCTGACTGGACCATCCATCAACATCCCCCGGACTCACGGCTGTGGTGTCCTTGACCAAGATACTGATACCCCGAAATGCTCCCCGGGCGCTTCAGCTGCCCCCTGCTCCAGTGTGTTCCACCAACGTGTGTATGTGTTCACTGTGATGGGTTAAATGCAGACAGCAAATTTCGTGTGCATGCATGTTCATGACAATAAATGGTGATTCTTCTCCTTCTTCTTCTCATACAGTATCTCATTCGGGGTCCCCCAGGGGACTGGCGCCAGGTATAGTGGGGCGGGCACCGGGCCAGGTGCTGGCACATCTGTGCTGGTTTGTGGTCTGGTCGACCCCTTCAATGCTTTGCCGGTCCTCCAGTTTTAATGCATCATACACCCGTCTTTGTGGGGAGGGGAAGAGAGGGCTGGGGAGGACACTCGGCCAGGTTTCCCGGCACTTCGGCCTGCTCTCTGGCCCGCCATGCCTTTCTCCCGTGGATTTTTAATGCACTACATACCCCACCATACACAATCACGGCACAGGGATAATGGCAGTCCAACTGAATGCTTGCTTAAACAGAATCAAAATGGCCTGAGCCTCCCAGGCCTGCTGGATGCCATTGATTAACCACTGTCTTGCAAAGAGCTCTGAGGAAGTTGCACTTAGCCCTGTCCGCAGTGGCCGACCTCTCGCTACTCCAAACAACACAAAGCTTTGGGGCATGGAAGAAGAATCATCCTGCAGTCATTTTAAAACTAGTTGCTGAACCTTGACCCGCATCTAGCCTGGATGTCCAAGGGCACTCACAGACGGATGATACAGCAGGGGGCAAGACAAAGTCCACACGAAGGGTACCATTCATAACCAAAAGATCAGGCTGGATCCTAAATAACTGTGGCAGGCTAATGTGGAGATAGCCACTTCAGCCGAGACCAGGTCTAGGTGGTTGTGGCTGTCAAGGTATCGCAGTGGGAACCCCTCTACAGATGAAGGCAAAATCAGCCTTTGCTACCCCACTCAGGAGGGGTGTTCAGAATTAAGGGGCGAAACACTTCAGATACCTGCTGAGGATGCAGCAGGTATTCTGCTAAAAAAATCAGGCTCACAGGTTCACCAGTCATAATATGTAGACAAAACTATTACGTATTAGATCTTTAATTGACACAACATGCATAGTGAGAGACTACGGCGTGTTACTACTTACATACAAATTTGTCGCCCGGCTAGGAATTGGACTCGTGAACCGAGGGACCTGCGGTCAGAGTTGCCAACTAATTCTAAGGGGATGTTGCTTAAAGTTGTTGTTTGTTGTTGTCTGTTTGTTTCTGAAAGTTTCTAAATGAGGTTGCCATTGCCTGATTATGTCATTTTGTAATTACATAAAACATAACATAGATTACACAGTGGCATTACATAAATTGGCTGGCCGTTTTAGCAAAGACTATTTGAAATGTGTTCATTTACAATTGTTTGTTTATATCATGTTTTTATTTCTAAAATTAAAATAAATTACATTATATGTTTGTTTTATTCATATTTATCATAAGCGTATATCCAAATCTATATGTTTGTATGTTGAATTATTTAAATGTATCAAGTAAATTTAGCAACTGACAGTGCAGCAGGTTGTGTGTCTCTGAATGTGTGACTCATTTCGAGGAAAAATGAATACATTTTAGCACTTGAGTCTTTTCAAGGCAGCATGCTGAATGGCTCGGTTAGCACGTCTGCCTCACAGTTCTGCGGACACGAGTTCAAATCCAGTCTTGCCTCTGTGGAGTTTGCATGTTCTCCCCGTGCCTGCAAGTGTTTTCTCCGGGCACTCCTGTTTCCTCCCGCATCCCAACAACATAAACTTTCAGAGATTATAGATTCAGGGCCTACAATTTAAACAATTTCAAGTATCTGTTTGTTTATTTTGACATAATTTGGGCTTCCAGTTCATAAAACCCACAAAATCAGGAATTCCAAAAATTAGAATACTGTGAAGAAATCATTTACTTCTCAGTTTTTGTAGAAAAAAACCCAAGAAATTAGGGTCACATTAAATCAGTCAAAATATGGTACTTTCAAAACGATATGTTAATCTTCAATACTTGGTTGGGAATCTCTTTGCTTTAATCACTGCCTTGATGTGCCTTGGCATTGGGGCAATCAGCCTGTGGGATTGCCTGGGAGTTATGGAAGCCCAAATTTCCTTGATGCATGCTGTGAGTTTGTTTTTGGGTCTGGTGCCCCTCATTTTCCTCTTGATAATACCCCATAGATTCTCAATGGGGTTTAGATCCGGCGAGTTGAGTGGCCAGTCAAGCATTGTGATGGCATGGGCATCAAACTGGGTTTTGGTGCTTCTGGCAGTATGGGCAGGTGGAAGATCAGCATCAGATCCTCAGCAGAAGGAATCATGAAGTCCTCTGAAACATTCTGGTAGAGTGTTGTGGCGACCTCAGATTTAAGAAAGCAGAGTTTTGAAACTGTGACTCCTGCCTCATTCCACTCTGATTATCCGCTGAAGCCCACGGTCGCCTCTTTTCCTGTTGCGTCTTCTCCTGCCGCATTTTTTCCTTCCATAGACTTTCCATTGATATGCTTGGACACAGCACTCTGTGAACAGCCAGCCTCCTTAGCTATGAACCTTTATGGCTTACCCATCATCAGTGATGGTCTTCTGGCCAGCTGTCTTCCCCATATTGAACCCAACTGAGACAATTGAACCAAACTGAAGCAATTTAGTGACACCTGGGGAAACCCGTGCCGGTGCTTTGAGTTTAGTAGATGATTAGTGTGTGACACTCAGTTTAAAACATTTATGGCCTGCAAAATTTGGTCTGATTTCTTCACAGTATTCTAATTTTTTGAATTCCTGATTTTGTGGGTATGTACATAATTTGTGGGTACAAATTATGTACAAATAAACAAATAAATACTTTAAATTGTTTAAATTGTTGGCCCTGAATATGTAATCTATGAAAATGTAATTTCTTGAATGGGAATTATGGAAATGAATAAACTTTTCCATGATATTTAAATTTTTTGGAAAGGGTCTCCGCATGAAGGCTCGCTGATATTATTGTACTGTACTAAAGCACAAAGAGAGCGTGGAAGGGGGTTATTGGGAACAAGAGATTGAGGGGGTTGGGGGCTCTCAGGGATTAACCGTTTTCATTGTAGGACAAACTGGTAGTCAACTGGTAACATGCCAGGGTTTCGACACAGACACACACACAGTCATTAACATGACATGATCCTAGACAATAAAGGTTTATTTTGGATTTTTTTTTGACAGAAGATCAGGAACTGTTAACCAACACAGTTTTTTAACTGGGATAAAAGTGGAGGGTTTTTTTCACTAGAATTTTAAAATACATTTGAAAACAATGGATGTAATTTTTTCTTTGTTTTTGAATTTAATTTATTATACTAATAATAATCCCTAAAAAGGAAATTTAATTTACACTCTGCTGTATATATTTTGTTGTGCACCCCCCACCACCCAGTCCCGCCCTGCATGCCACTGTTCCTGGCTACTGTCGAGGTGTCCCCCTTGACCAATTAATTTCAATTGAGCAAAAAGTAACCCACCCGATCTAGAAAAATGTCTGGCATCATGTATAAATTTAAGAACTATTCCTAAATTCCACCTGGATTTTTTTTTTCACAAAAGAACAGATAATGACGAATTTCATCCATCCATCCATTTTCTGAGCCGCTTATCCTCACAAGGGTCAGGGGCGTGCTGGAGCCTATCTCAGCTATCATCGGGCAGGAGGAGGGGTACACCCTGAACTGGTTGCCAGCCAATCGCAGGGAACATACAAACAAAAAAAAACATTTGCACTCACATCTACAGGCAATTCAGAGTTGTCAATTAACATACCATGCATGTTTTTGGGATGTGGGAGGAAACCAGAGTCCTGGAGAAAACCCAGGAAGGCATGGGAAGAACATGCAAACTCCAGAAAGGCAGGGCTGGGGATTGAACCCTGGTCCTCAGAACTGTGAGGCAGAACCAGTCGCGCACCGTGCCGCTAAAGAAGGATTTGTTCCCCTAAATTTATTGGGTAAATTCTGTAGGCTGTTTTTACTTGGTTGCTGTGTTGGCGTGTAAATATATTCCCTCATATTTACCAGATCCAATTGTAGCGAAAGCCATGCTGTATATACATTTAATACAGAAAGAAAAAAATACATTTACTTCACAATGATTTTCTTTTTCGGATGGCTCTTACAAGACCATTCCACCAAGTGATTTAGATAATAAAAGTGGTCCTGTAGAGTTTCCATGTAATCCGACTAACAGATGGAGCAGAGCTGGAAAAACAACAATGTATGGACTTAAAATGCACTATAGGTCTGAAGCCTATCCCTATAGAGTCATAAACATCACAGGTTAAAATGTGAGGTTACATTACATTCACCTATTTCATTCTGTGCCACACCGTGTATTTGTTTTGTTTGAGTGGTTTTATGTCATTATTATTGCCCAGCAATAGACGAAACAATGGTGATTGAGGAAGTAAAGTGTTTCGGATTTGAATAGAATGTATAATGTGAGTGACGAGCAAATGTGAAGAAAGAGAGTAAAATATTCAGACTATTCGCCAGAGTTATTACGAAGTGCAGCACAATAATAAAACAACTGTATGAGGAATGATAAATAATATGCTGTCTAGTTTGTTGAGTCTGTGATCAATTAACCGCAAAATTTTGATCTTTGTGTGTTTGTGCCCCGTGGGCCACGTGCTTCCATAGTCACCCTGCTGCCACAATTGACAAGAGGGAGAGCAGGGTGAACGCTTGTGCCAACACGGCTCCCCCTCACGACCAAGTACGCCAAACTGTTACGCTAAAGTGCATTTCAATTTCCTTCACTGAGCAAAACCAGCAGCGATGTGGGAGACTGGTTAGCACATCTGCCTCACAGTTCTGAGGATGGATGTATGGATAAAAACCAGAGATACTCTACTAAGTGTAACAAATGACATCACATTTATATCAAGGTGGTGGAAATAACAATAAAAAAAAGATACACATCATTTTATTAGTTAATGACATGGTCATTTTCATATAATTCAATTAAAAACCATAGACAATTGGCAAATGTTTTTCTAATTTTGCATTTTTCTTTATGCCGCCTTGGTTTTATATGGAAAGATGTCTCGCATGCTAAAACAGTCAGGCTTGAAGTCCTATTTTCAAAACATTATTGATAATTTAAATTTTTAGGCCATAATAGTCAAGAATATCACGATATAAATATGCTTATTTCATTGGAGTCCAATGCAAATGTAATCTGAATAATAGATTTCTTAAACTTGCATGGGGAAAAAAAATCATAAACAATGATAACTTTTATTTATGAAGAGCAACTTCATTAAATAATAAAACAACATCAGCAGTGAACTGTTGAAACTATATAGCACTATACTATAGCACTGACAAAGTAAAAATGTAACTTAGTTATGCAAACTCCAAATACTGTCCATTAAAAAAACACCCATCCTTTAGAATACAGTATATGAAGTTCGGCCTCAATCTTGTCTCGACTTAAATTCGGCCCTAGCTTTGCTGATAGAACCCATTGATAGAGCAAATGGTGGTGGCCCACTGAACGGTAAAGTCATAGACAGCATCATAAAAATCATGTGAGTTGCACAATTTACGTGTTGCCCTTCTAATTCTGCGGCTATGAATGCTTTAATGATCCTAACCACTCATTACACTCTTGTCTTTATACAATGGGAATAACAGCTAAGACGCGCAATATTCCTGACAATTCCAACAAAATTCATAATAGAAATAACTATTTTGCAGTCTGCTATTGTGTGAATGCCAAACGGCTGCCACATCCTGAATATCACAGATCCCTCTGGTGTATTGCAACAACATAACGAGGCGGTCCAGTGCCATTCACGGTAAAGACAGCTTGAGTGAAAAAGAAGGACTATTTGTAAAATAACCAATTAAAAAAAGCAACTCTTAAGATACGAAGATACATTCGTGTTGGTTTTCATGGAAAAGGCATATGAAGTAATCGGAGAAAAATACCAAATATCCCAAAATGTAATTAGCATTTTCAGAAATCATGTTGCAAACCATGAAATTTCATTTGGAATACAGGTATTTTGGCACTAAAAGCGTTAAAAATATAACTTCAGAACAATTGTTTTACTTAGAAACATTGATTACCTTTTGAATGACAGCAACTGCCAGTAATTCCAATGTACTCATATCAGTAACATGAATAGATTTTCAACATGAAATTCAGTGTCTTTAGAGTCTTTTCCGTTATCGATCCAAACTATATGAAAATGACTTGTATAATTGTGTTTGTAACTGTAGTGGTGTTGGACATCACAGTTTCCTATTAACTAAACATCAGATGGTGTTCTCATTTAGCTACATCAGAGGGCTAAATATAGAGAAACACCTTTTGGTACGATGCTGAGATGTTTTGCACCACTACAACCACAATCTTCACAATATTATCAAATTAATACCTCTCAAAGGGTCAGTAAGAACTGACCCTAATTTTGTCTGTAAAAATACACATTTTGACGCTGATATTTTGTCTCCAAAATTCTAATGTTGATCTCCTCACATATCACATTATTGTGACAAAAGAACAATGCCAACTTTGTTCAAAATAAATCACTAGAATAACAAAGGTTGCCTCTGGTCTAAAACAGACAACTGCACAGGCTTAACAACAAAAGCTATAGAAACGCATGTACATGGACGCAAATTCAGTAAATATTTGTGAGCGGGTGGCCCTCAGTCACAAACACATGGGTTGTTGTGTTGTTGTGTCTTGGCAGCATGCAGTCTTCTAATAGCCTCTGAGTCACAGAGATGAAACAAACATGTTGACTTGTTGTTTTCACATTGTGTCGGTGCTCATTTGAGGAGAGGTGTGTCATATGAGTGATCGCTTGTCATAGATGGTAACCCCCTCACCCATCCCATCAGTTTGGGGTTGGTCTGTGGCTCCAGCTCTGAGGATTAAACCGGAGTGCCCACTTTTTTGTCCCGTTCCCCTGCTTCATTTTTTCCCCCCGTTTCTCCCACTCTTTTCCCCATGTCACATGATCCGTTACATCACGGGATTGAGGTCAGAACTGGATTAGGGCGAGCTACGCAAGCGAGGGAGGCAGCGCTGGAATTACTGAAAGTGAGGGGGGAAATGCATGCGTGTGTCTGTTTGTGTATGTTTGTGTGTGTGTTGGGAGGTGTGGAGCGTTCAGATGAAGAGAAAAACTGACATGATGAGAAAGGAAACAAAGAGAGGAGGATGCATTGGAAGGCAAGGGTGAGAAAGGACAAATGTTTACTCTAAAAGAGGGAACGAACATGAACATGTACAAAGGTCATGTCTGATACAAAGTGTCCATTTGGACAAAGAAGAGCTCTATTGTTTTCTAAACTAAACTCTTGGGTAGAACTACAAAGAGTAAAAGTGCCTGAATGTCTTCAAACATGCAGTCAAATAATGTTGAGAAACAAACGAGTACAGTGGAACCTCAGGCCTAACACCAAAGGTGGCGGCAGTATTCACACTCTGTAATGAAGTAGACGAACAGATACTTTATGGATGTGTTAAAAAATAAATAAATAAATAAAACTCAGGTAATAGTAGAAGTACTGATTCATCTCAAGTTAAAAAAAACAACACACCACAAACTGAAATGTAATGAAGTATAAAAGTAAACAGTACAGATGACACCCCCCCCAGCTATACACAATACCAGTTTTGATAACTTGGCACAATGAAGAATATCGTAAAGCGCACAGTTGTTCCACTGGGCACAGCTGACGGGATAAACAGGACTAAACTGACCATAACACTAAACTGACCAGAACACAACTAGTTATTTATAAGAGCAGAAAGAAAATACACCTTACCTGGATGTGTTTTTTCATATCAGACTGAGAATTTTTTAACACCAGATGCTCATAGTTTTTGGCTCAACTCAACTCAACTTTATTTGTAGAGCACTTTAAAACAACCACAGCTCCAAACAAAGTGCTGTACATTATATAAAAACTAAAACTTGTAAAAACAATTAAACATAGGGCAAATTAAAACAATAGATTAATAGTTATGTTAAAAACAATACAAACAATAAAACACTAAAACAGTGCAGAGTCTCATGCTGAGTTGAAAGCCAAAGAATAAAAATCGGTTTTAAGAAGAGTTTTAAAGATGTACAGTGAGGGGGCTTGCCTAATATTTAGGGTGGACCGGCAATGGAAAAAGATTTATCCCCTCTGGACCTCCGTTTAGTCCTCAGCACTCCCAGGAGCGTCTGGTCGGCTGACTGGTGGGAACGTACGAGTGAATAAAATAATCTTAAAATTGACTCTAAAATGCACAAGAAGCCAGTGAAGGGAGGTCCGAATTGGGCTTATGTGCTCCCTCCTTTTTTATTTGGTATTTATTTATTTATTGATTGATTGATTGATTGATTGATTTTTAACCTGTCCTGTTCAGCTGCATGGCCTAGCGAAATGGTGGATCTTTATGCTTTTGTGCTGGAACAGCATTACTGTGAAACAGGAGTTTGAAATTATGAACTAGTTCATGGACCTTCGTTTGTTGAAATCGTTCAGGTACAAGGCAGACGAACGGGTGCAGCTCTGGGGCACGATAACAAGAAAGTGGAAGTTCAGTATTGCTAACTTATTTAGTGATTTTTCCAAGTCCTGCAGCACAATTATTTTCCCAAAAACTTTGAGCAACAAATGTACCAACTTGTTTTGGGTGTTATTGGAGACTTCTGGGGACTCTGGGATCCCTCCATAGTTCCCCGGGCAGGTTCTCCCCACTGTGTCCAGACTGAAAACGGCCTCTTTGAAGCGCAACAGTATCTGTGTACCCTCAACTTTCATCCTCGCCGCTTGCCTCCCTCGCACACCCACTTGTTCCTCTCACACAGCTGCTCTGAAACTATTTGATTGGCTGGATTGTGTCACATGATTGGTGCAGGCAAGTACATGAGACTGATCTGACCACCAGAGATCATTGGACCACATGACAGCATGGAAAACAGGTGACCCCGACCCTGGACTGGTTGCCAGGGCTCATCTAGACAAATAACCATTCACACTCATAGTCACACCTATGGACAATTTTGGAATCTTCACTGAACCTTACATGCATGTTTTCGGAATGTGGGAGAGCTCTGGAATAGCCGTAGTAAACCCACGTAAGCACTGGAAGAAAAAGCAAACTTCACACAAGTCCACAGCTTGGATTCAAACCATGAACTTTACAACTGTGAGGCAGATGTGTTAACTGCTAGTACACCACACCATCAAGAAAATAAACATGTTTTTGTTTTGAAGGAAGATGTTGAAATTCAATGGCTACTTCTGTCTTTAACCCACTATTCCTGTGACAAATGGCAAAATCATTTCAATGAGTACACTCCATGATGTGACAGCATATGTCAGTGGGAGAGCAATGGGACCGATATCATCATCATCACGGAGATGATCTTGTTGCCGCCGATTAAATGAGATATATTTCCAGAGAGGTGGTCATAGCGATGAAGTGAAGAGTGACAGCGTCATGATAAGAAATAGCAAGAGAAGGATGGGGAAGAGGAGGAAGAGGTAGACAGTAATCCTGTCTAATTCACTTAGGGTTGCGCTGAGGGAGCAGGACACTAAGAGGATTTGGGACATTCTCTAAATTAGATCAGCAAGAATAACAAACTGCAAGGAGAGGTGGAGCAGAGGGCTTGAGGGCACACTGCGAGAAGGTGGCATGACCGAACTGAAGGAAGCTGGCATGAAGGAGGCAACATGTGACGTGAGTGTGGGAAAAAAAAAAAAAAAAAAAGAAGAAGGTGCAAAGCAGAAGAAGAAACTAACGGAAGGGTCAATGACATGATTGCTCCACTTTGGTTTTCTGCATCAAGACATGTGACAAAATCGGGAAAACCGTACAAATGTAAAATATGTAAAAATGCAGTAGCAAAACGTTATACAGAATTGCCATTGTTAGTGGCCTTCTTTGTACAGAGGTCAATCCAACTGGTTTGGGGCAACATCTGACTTTTACTATGAGTGATATTAACTAGGTGTTAAATTGTAATCTGTAGCAAAGCCCTCAGCAGCCGAATATGCTGCGGGCCGACACTCTCCGGTTGATCCATTCATAGTATAATGCTGATCTTGTTAGCACTGCTAGCTGCAGCTCATTCAAACCTACTTACACTGCTGTAGGTGTGATTTAGCAGCATTACTGCACGATTACAAATCTTCTTTCATGACTTATGGTTTTGATTATGAAACAGATATCAAGGTCAGCGTTGCCATTAAGGGGTCGCCGGGGTGGCCACCGCCGCCCCTATGAATTTCTTGACCACCCCACTGGCTACAGATACCGTAACAGGAATTACATTGACTCTAAGCATCTCTACATGTCTATCATTAAATGGCATTTAAGTGACAGTAACAGCGCATGTGGTAATTGTGTCCTGTTTCCAGAAAGCAAAATGTTACCTCTGTACTTTCACATGATCTTTGGTCATCAATACTAAAGACATATTCTTGATTTGTTGTTCATCTTACTTCAATCTAAGTACATTTAAAGTGAATAGAATTTTACCATTTATGTCTTTGTAAGTCAATTCATATTTACACTTCATCAAAATGACTTGTGAATTTGTGTGCGTGGGTGTGTGCGTGTGTGTAATGAATTGTGTCAGTCTCCATCCACATACTGTATGTACGAACAGTATTTGCATGTATATGGACGAGTGCTCTGCCGCATGCTTGGCGTGTGTAATGTCTGGCAGCATCGGGATTAGAAATCGATTAAGATGAAATTGGACTGCGGGCCAACAGGAGGGAGAAAATGGTGGGGATAGAGAGGGGGAGGGGGGAGGCGGGATGATAGATAGGCTGGTCATCTCCCTCAGCCTGAGCCATGATTACAGCGTGCCTTCAGAGCAGACTGGCCGCCAGCTTGTTTCTAGAGGATTAGAGCTCGGAAAGAAATGAATCATATTTCTAAGTCCAGAGTGTATCTGTGTCTGTCTCTGCACTCCCCTGTCCATATGCTGCTATGGGGGGATTACAGGACCCCTTGCCTCTATCTATTTATCTATCTATCTATCTATCTATCTATCTATCTATCTATCTATCTATCTATCTATCTATCTATCTATCTATCTATCTATCTATCTATCTATCTATCTATCTATCTATCTATCTATCTATCTATCTATCCATCCACTCAACAGCGTTAAACTTAACCGGGACAAAGCATGATTATGTTGCCGAGCATCACGTCCTGCTCAACTATACTCTTGGACATACAGTATCTACTTTGGAATGAACAAATGTAGTGTGACAAAATACACTTTGTCCAAGTGTGGAAGAGTCAAGGCCATGTACCATGTGCAGGGACTGCATGGTTAAGCATGCTTGAGCATGGTATAGATTGGCCAGTGAAGACCTGGAAAAATCTCACAATCTCTGATTGGCACTCACAGTCTTTATAAAGTCAAAATAAAATGTGCATGTGTGGGGGGAGAACAAGTGAGTAAGCGGAACAACTTGTAGTCTTCAGTAACAACACTAGTCGTCGTGTCAGCAACATTCCTATTTCTTGCACGGTGGAGGGAAGAGGGGAATTAAACCTGATAATGATTTGGTGGTCCCAACTCGGAATGGCTAATAGGAGTAAATGGTTGGTGCTCATAATGGGCCATATTTACATGTGTGTAAGTTGGAAAAGGCCCGCAGCTGGGCGCTTTTCTGGCTGTGCGCATTATGTTGCACATTTTCATGAACATGACTCGTGTTGACGGTGCGGGAACATACCTGACCCCTAACTCTCACCTATGGTCACTGACTGCCCAACGGCCATGATGTATCCCTACCACATTACGCCGACGGCCGAATGACAACATGGAGTCATGGAAGAAATGATTACACCACTCTTGTTTCTTCAATTTCTTGTCCATTTTAATACCTGGTACCACTTAATGTATATTACCTGAAGAACGCAATATACACAACAAAAATTCCATAATACCTTATGTCCTATTTGACATGTCTAAGCTTAATTGTATTCTCAGTGATTTTGGTTATTGTCAAGAAAATCATGGAAAATAGCAAAATATCAGCTCTTAAATTAAACTTATGAGGTTTTTTTTTGTAATCATCATTATATTTGTCCAAACAAATGTACCTTTAGTATTAACAGGAATTAAAAATAAACAATAAACTGTAGAAACACAGGTGGGCTAATAATTTTTTTCCATGACTGTATCATATCATAATTAATTGGCAAAAAATATCAGCGCTGCCAAGACTTTGTTTCACCTCTGCGACAAGGAGCTTTTCTCCTTCAAACATTCTGCTGCCAGCTTGGAATTGTTTTTTTTTAAACGCAGGGCTCCCATTATTAAAACAACTACAGTCGTTGTAATGTAATGTTGAGTTACATATTCTTTTTTTATTATTATTATTTGCTTAAATGTCTATCGTCAAATACATTAAAGTCACTCACCCGGTCTGCGGCGCAAAGAAGGTTGGGCACTGCTGATCTATAGAATGGCAGGCACAAACCCTTTTTTACTGATGGATTTCGAAACATGCATTTAGTCACAAGCACAGTGTTCTAATTGAATTATGTTTATTGGATTTATTTCATACAGAAAGAAAAAAAATACATGCTCTCCTTCCAAGTGCTGCGTGTTACAGACAGAGCGATGCGATGAAGGGTTCTATATTTTTCAAATGGATTTCTATGACATTCACAAGTCTCAGAAAAACTCCATGCTTCATGATTTACAGCCAGCCTCAGACTTCGATGAGTCACGCTGCTTTGGTGGTTGTGAACAAATTTCCAGGTTACACACTGTGGGTGTATGAGAAGTCTGGACAGTAGAATGCGGGTAGCTGAAATGTGCACAAGCCCATAGACGTGAAAATTTTATCTTAAACACCATTTTGATAGAATATACTGTATATTCTGGTTTTGAGTATTTATTGATTGTGTTGTGTAATTTGTTTTAATAAAGTAACAGTCAATCAATCCTCAAAAAAGTGGTACAATCACAAACCAACTTCTGTGAATCTCTTGAAGACAACTCCCAATGTGGCTCAGAAGTCTGTGTGGGCTCCATCTACCTGTATGCACTCTCTACAACATATATGTCAAGCTCAGGCCCGGGGGCCAAATTTGGCCCAAGATGTAATTATATTTGGCCCAAAAGACCATATCAAATGTGTATTAGAGCTGGCCCGCCAGTATATAGCACATGCACCACTAATATTACAAATCCCAAAATGCTTTGCTCGTGTGTTGGCCCATCAGTCTCGACCGGCGAGCGCCCCTTCCCTTTCTGTTGCTGTCGTTAGCAACTATGCTATGTCTCCTCTGGCAAATTTACACTTCCCCTTCCCAAAAATGGCCAAACGAAAGATGGAAAACAGTTAACTTCCAAGACAGGTAGGAGGCGGATTATCTGTTCACTAAAAAAAAAGACAGACCTGTTTGTCGTGTGCGGAGCAACGTAGCTGTAACAAAGAATATAACATAATTTAATTAATGTTTTTTAATGCCCTTTATCAGCTCCTAGGCAGGGACTGAAGTTTGTCTTTTTATTGAAGGGCATTTTTTGTGGGTTGTTTTGTTGTTGGCCTTTGAAAAAAAGATTTAAATAAAAAAGAAAGGTAGTTGGAGATCGATAAATAGAAGATAGAGAGACAGAATAATTCATGTTATCTATTTTAAATACGAAACAACAAACAAATACCACGGATGTCTTTTATCGCAAATTTGATTTGTCATGTGTTTATAATATTAAAGTTTGTTTATACCAGATTCAATGTTTCAGCAAAATTTAAGTTTGTTGTCATATGATAAACTTTAACGCTACATTTCTGCAGAGAAGGGAAACATGCACATCGCAGTGATTTTTCATTAAATATTGAGCTTGGCCCGCGACGTTGTCCCAAATTTTTTTTTTGACCCACCGTGAATTTGAGTTTGACACAACTGCTCTACAACATGGTTCTCAGGAGGTCTCTTGTGTGATCTAGTCCCAGACCTCGAGTGTCTGTGATGCAATGTGATGATGAAGGATACAACAAAATGATGTCGCTTGACATGGGTAGAGTCGGTCTGGCGGGCCACTTCAAAAGCCACTCAGTGCATTGCTTAATGGCACCATGACAGTAGCCCGGAAGAAGACTAACATTTTCCCGACATCTAGTTGCTCTTTTTTGTCGCAGCAGGATTTGAACTGTGACCCTCTGGTTAAAAGCCTCAAGTTCCTATACGAATGAGCTACTGCCACCCCTACGGAACTGTACGCAGTAAAAAGAGAGACAGAGGTCTTCATTCGTGCTCTCATTTGGTAGATAAAGCAGCAGCAGCAGCAGCATGCTGGAAGAAGAGCCCAAGCCAGACACAAAGTTTATACAAGGTTATTTAATGTCTCAGAAACATGAACGCTATCTAGCATGGTAGTGGTGCACACTGGTCAAACAAACACACGAGACAAATGATGAAATGACAAATGAAAAAAAATCATTCATGTCAGAAAAATAAAGCAAAGATGATATAATTATGCAAAAGATAAAAGTCCAGTAAATTAGATGAAGAAGCATTAACAGCATTGTTCCTATTACCGCTACTTTTATCAGATGAAACCCTGAGTTGGATAAAGCAGATACCGGAAAAATATAAACAAGAGAAAATAATACAAAGTTGGCAGTTTTCTAAGATTTAAGAACGAGAGATGCTGTTGCATGACGTGCATACAGGAGACGTGGTTGCATTTCCAGGGTTAAATATGTACAAAAAAAAAAATCAACAAAAGTATTTTAGCAATGGCCGTGCCATCAAAAGAAATGCTGTGATATCAATAATATGATGACAGTCGATATACTGATAATATCAACTTGAAAAAAAAAATTACAACAATTTTTACTTTTACTTTGACAAATCCACAAATCTTTAAAGAAACAACGATATTTAATTCTAATACAAAAAAAGATACATGAAATACATATACTGGTACCCATCCCATTTTTACATGTTGGATGGACATGGACATATTGAGAGAGACACCAAACTCTCTGTGCTAAGGGTGGAGTGGTGCCCTGGCACCTCCTTTCCCTTTCCCTGGTGCAGTCTTTTTGCCCATCAGATGTCTCACAAACAAATGTAACAAAACAGTCATTTCTAGATTGGAGCAGAAGTGCTGAAATTCTTCGAGCTTCCTGTGAAAAGGAGCGGGAGGAGGGTATTTGTCGAGTGCCAATTGCCACAATGCGGCCATTGTTGCCCAAGAGTTGATCCTATTAAACTAACAAAGCATGAGCCGTTCTCCTAACGATTGATTACAAGCATGCTCAAAGGCAACAAGTTTGTACTGCAGTCACTTCTGGGACTCGATCAACCCTCTTGACTTGGATCACACGCCGGCTGAAGAGGGTCAGCATCAAACAAGGCTACTGAGGAATCGTCGGCTTTGATGGGGTATTGATCTGCACCTCTTAAAGGTTGGGAGCGCTGATCTGTTGGGCTCAGTGCTTGTTGAGTGAGCCTTCATAAAAGGGGAAAACAAATTAGCAGCTCTCTGTGTTATTGCTTTATTTACTTTGCTCAAAATAGATAGACCAGGCAAGCATCAACAAACACAAGAGAGATTGTTGCAGCCACATTTGGATTGGTTTCTTTGTCCAGCTTGTAAAATCAACATCAGTAATTTGACTCTGATTCAAAACTTGTTCCCATATCCCCTCCCTTCCCAAACCCACCCGCGATGATATTTACAAGACCTGGAACTTCCACGAGTTCTGGTCTTTGTAGTCCAGACAGTCAGTGGCATTGAAATTAAGTTTCCAGGCAGCTTGGTCCTTGTAGTCCAGACAGTCGACAGCTCCGAAGCCCAGCGAAGCGGCCGTGTAGCCTTGGGAGGAGAGTGAGGCAGGGGACTGGCTTAGGGGCCCGCCCATGGAGGAGGCGGTAATGGGGCTCAGGGCGCCACCTGTGCCCGACAGCTGCGGGTGCATGGGTGACAAGTAGGAACTACAGTCCAGGCCGGTGAAGTAGGAGGAGGAGCCTGCGTAGCTCTGGCTGTAGGCCGGAGCCTGGGTGTAGGTCATGGGGTAGGCGGTGGTACGCTGCATGCAGGGGGTGGTGGAGGCGGACAGGGGGTCCGGCAGGGGAGAGATGGAGGCCGGACTCCAAATGGACACTGTGGCGCTGGCAGAGCTGGAACTGGGTGTGATGGCGGTCCCCGGGGGAGGCGGCGGCGGGCTGTAGGGACCATTGGTGGGGTTGGCACTGGCCTCAGCGCTGGCCTCACGAATGGGTGAGGCCTTCTTTTTGGGAGGTCGCGGTTTGGACTGGCCTGTGCTCTGCTGCTGCTGTTGCCGGCACTTGGCACGACGGTTCTTGAACCATACCTGGATGATGGCGAGATCACATAATATTTCGTTTTAGTGTCAGTATTCACTCCAACAACGTGACTCATTGGATGAGCACAAAATTTGGGCAGGTTTTACGCATCCATTTTATTTTTGCAGCTGCACGATATAATTGAGTTGGTCAAACTCATCTTTATAAAATACAGCCAAAATCAAACATTTTGAGTCTTCAATTAATTTACCCTGCATGTTTTTGTAATGGTGGGAGGAAAGTGGAGCACCTGGAGAAAACTCTACACAGGAAGGCCTGAGCACCAACCAACCATTTGAACCAACCATATGTATTAACCTGTTTATTTTTAGTATTGTACTGTTTGTGTACCTTTATTTTGGACATGCAAGCATTCACTCCTTCCACAGTTGTGTTTGTTTATTTGTTTATTTATTTTATTTGTTTGTCTCTATCTTATCTGTATTTATTAAGGTATATTTAATGTGTCAAGCTACATGATTTCCGTAACAGTCAACATGGAAATTATACATCAGTTGACTTTTCAATATGTAACCTATACTGAGAAATACTTGGAATTTATTTAATTTGAACATGATTAAAATGTGTTAAACTATCATATATTCTTCTTTCTTATTGTCGAGGAGAAGATGGGAAAATCATGTCAGTTCACCACATTTTGATCAGGTGCAACCAATGTACATGGTCAAATGAAGTCCGTTTTCGTAGAACACAATCTGCTAATTGTACATTGCTGTATTACAGTATATATATATATATATATATATATATATATATATATATATATATATATATACACATATATATATTCTATTGTACGGCATATCCATCTCACTGTTCTGAGGTTTGGGGTTCAAATCCGAGCATATTTGCATGTTCTCCTTCCACATTCCAAAAACATTCGCGTTCGGTCAAAATTGTCCTCAGGTGTGAATGAAAGTGCGAATGCTCGTTGGTATGCGCCCTGCGATCGGCTGGCGACCAATCCAGGGTGAATGAGGGACATGCACAAAATGGATGGATGACACATGTTGATTTGGAAGCTTTTTTCAACTCCCCTAATTTTAAATATTGTTTGGAGATTTTGCTCCCCCGGGGATCAAAAAGTATTTTCGTTGTGGCAATAAACCTTTGAATAATTGATGACAGTCATTCGATAAATGCAGTCTCTTGAATAAGCGTCTACAATAAAGTGGTGACATGGTTACCTGGACTCTGGACTCGGGCAAATTGATTTTGAGGGCCACCTCTTCCCTCATGAAGATGTCCGGGTAACGTGTTTTGGCAAACAGCGCCTCCAGGATGTCCAGCTGCGCGCGCGTGAAGGTGGTGCGCTCCCGACGCTGCTTGCGCGGGGTACCTGTGCGCGTGGGAAGAAACATTCAATTCACAGAATGTATTCCAATCATTCACTCTCGGTATTATTCATACTGTACTGTGAAATAATAATGCCGAATAGTTTCTGTTCTTATTCGTTTTGTTTCGCCATTATTCATAGATGAAGGAACACAAACAATGGAGCTGTTGAATTAAATCAACAGCCTACTTTATTTTTTTCGATCAAAATCAATAAAATGCCTATAGTGTAACAAAGCGAAGAAAGAAAAATCGTACAAGTGAACACTTTGATTTTCAGTCTGCATTTGAAAGCGTGTACATAGAGGCCAAGCAACACGCCTTCTGTCATGTCTTCATCATACAGAACAGATGTTGGAAAGCATGGCTGGCACAAGAGCCAATACAAAGAGCATCCTTGATCAAATATAGGTTAAGTGGCAAATGCAACAGATTGAGATTTGTTTGAATGTTAAATCCTTGTGAGAACAAACTCTCTTTCTATTCACACACTTTTTTGCATTGTTTGTTTGTTTGTTTTTTGACTCTGTAATCCGCTAAACTTCTAGGTCAAGTGAACACATGGATGCGGAATCACAGCAAAAAAAAAAAAAAAAAAAAAAAGTCACAGATGTTTCACCTAACCCTGTTTGACTCGCTGAGTTCCCCTCTATCACTTTTTTTTTTACATTTATTTTTATTTTGTTTTCACGTCGAGAATGGCAGATTTCAAAGTGTCCTGTTAAAAACACACAAAACCAAACCAAAACAAAAACAAAAAAAAACCCAAACGATCAAGTGTGGTACTCACTGGGGTATCCAACGGCGGTGGTGTGCAGCAGATCCATGCCCGGGCCGGCCAGAGTTAACCCGTTCACGGCGTAATGGGGTTGCTTAATGTAGGACATCATGCCTCCTGCAGTGGCCTTTAAAAAGCTCCCTCACTCGCTCACTCTTTGCTCTCCTCTCACAACAGAGGCCTCCTCCTCCCTCGACGTGATCTCTCTCTCTCTCTCTCTCTCTCTCTCTCTCTCTCTCTCTCTCGACACCTGCAAAACTGATGCGCAACCCGTTTGTATATTTTTAGGTGTCCCTTTTTTGGCTGTTAGGAAGGACAAAAAAAAAAAAAAAAGAGCTCGGCACACCGCTAAAAATTAAAAGAATAGGAACGCCACACTAAAAGAAAGCTCCGCAATAATTGTACGACACCCTACGACGTCTTTTTGCGCCGTCCGCGTCGTCCCTCCGGCTAGAAAGTGGCAAAAGGTGAAGTTCCAAAGGAGTGCGCGCTCGGGCGAGAAGCCGAGAAGGTCTCCGGGTGGTCCCTCGATCGCTGCACAATGGAGAAGATGCGCTTGCAAGCAGAGTGGACAAGTGAGGCGAGAGAAGAAGTGCTTGGCTAATTAGAACTTACTCAAGTAGACACCCACATTCCCTCCCTCCCTACCTCCCTCCATCTCTCTCTCTCTCTCTCTCTCTCTCTCCCTCTCTCTCCCTGCATGCGTACATACAATACCCACACTGAATATTTATTATCATGGAATTGTTTCGATGTTAATTCACGAAATGTTTTTTTTATATATACATCTCGCATGTACACCTACAGTTTTCCACAAAAACAAAACAAAACATCTAAGTGAACTAATATTTGATCGATTATCAATTGTCCGCAGCGTACCACTTTAAACACTTTTGTCCTTATTACGGATAAATGAAGTGCTGAGAAATTGGTTAATCATGCATTTTTATGGAGTCGACACTGTTTCTATTATTTGGCAAGTGCAGCTACTGGCCGCTTGTGCAGTTGTAAGCCCTCATGTGCGACAACCATTTTATACGAACAATTCGAAGCTTGAAGCAGGAACAATAAATGGCGAGCACGAGGTCACTTTTGCTGTTGCTATTCACAATAGTTTTTGGTTGTTGTTGTGATGTTAACAAACTAGCAAATTTATAAAGCATATATTAGTCTTCATGGTTACCTTCTATTAAAAGTAAAGCGGCATGTGTGTACTCATTTGATTGTCTCGTGGGAAATATAAACAGACATAATAATGGAAGATCACGCATCAAAAAGAAGTACATATGATTTCATCGTGTTGTTCTGTGTATTGACATTTATGCGTCGACAAATTGGTGTGGAACTTGGTCGAGTGTGGAGGAGAGCTGCGGGTCGGATTAAAGGCTGCACAAAAGCGCGCTTGTTCTGCAATTAAAGCCGCTTTAGAAGCCCAACATGCATGGTCCCACCAGCTCGTCTTTTGAAATAATAATAATAATAATAATAATAATAATTATTATTATTATTAGCATTTAACATGTGCAAATAAAGTTACCACTTACAACGTGCCACGCACACTCAATAATGTTAAGTGAATATATTTTAAACATACATATGCCTTTATACGTGATGCTGGTTCGATCACTATACAATTGCAAAATAAAGCCGATATAAAGTGCAATTTGTACTATTTTTAAAGGCAAAGGTTCTTTTTTTTTATTTTTTATTTTTTTTAATAAATGAATTATTTAGTGGTTGGTGATGGACAATCAGCCTCACAGGTCTGAGGACTGGGGTTCAAATCCCGGCCCCAACTGTGTGAAGTTTGCATGTTCTCCCCGTACTCCGCCCCCCCCCCCCCCCCCCCCCAAAAAAACATGCGTGGTAGGTCAATTGAAGACTAAATTGGGTGTGACATGAGCCCTGCTTTTTTAGGCAAATGTTATGTTTGTCTTCTGTTTTTTGCGGTTTCCTTGTTTTGGTTTTTGCTTACATTTGTCACCGCATGGCCGTGCGTCCTCTCAGGCTCCGCGTGCGCCATCCTTCGCGCCGAGACAATTTCACAGCGTCCAAAGCCGATTCTCTTCGCTTGTTAATTGAATCGGCTTTCTTATAGTTTACAATCCACACACACACATACACACACACACACGTGAAAGACAAGCGCACAAGCCCATGTAGCTGCGGCCCAAAGTGTATAAGGGGTTTATCTAGCTGTGTAAAGCCAAAGCGGAGATATAAAGACACACACAGAGCTGCGGGCACAATTTGACCGGCGTCTTTCAATGATTCCAAATCTGAAGTGAAATATCTTCACCCGCTCAATGAGGTGAGTGTGTGTGCTTTGTATAGGCCTGCGACTGCTTGACTGTGTGTGTGTGTGTGTGTAGGGGAGGGGGGGGGGGGGGGGGGGGGTTCGCGCGCGCGTGTACCTGCTGCGAGTGCGCGCTTTAGTTGCTCCAGACAGAGGTATTGTTATTCTTGGTTTGTTGACTTGTTGTTGTTGATTTTTTTTTTTTTTTTATTGAACTAATAGATCGGTGAGTGAAAGAAACAGAAAGAAACACAAAATTCGATTTAAAAGAAGGCCGTCGTAGAGGGCTTGCCCACGTAACAGCTCAGCATCACTTTTCTGAAACGATTTCATGCGCTTACGAATATAAAATGTAGATTTGTGTTCGTGTCAACGTCAGTGTACAGAAAGATCTAAAGGATACTTAATTTCTGTAAGTCAGTTTATATGCAGCTGTTGCATTTATGTTTTAATTGCCTTTCATAATAAAAAAAAGTATTAGCCGTTTTACTTCTTAGAACGTTCCTAGATTAATTAGATTTATTCAAAATAATATTGGTTCATACATTTTGAGGAGACTAGTCGAATGCATTCATTAAAATATAGCACACGTACTACAATCTTAGTGGGGTTATCTTGTTTGTTCTCCTTATCTTATTTGGTTAAAATGTCAAACTTGTACGATCAGATTTCATGATGACATGGTGAGCTTTTTTGTTAGTGTTGCAATTTGCTCTGTCCAATGTCATACTTTGAGGACAGCGGGACGCACTAGGACCTTGCAGAGCTCAAACAAATTAAGGACAGCCACCGCATAAGAGGCTTAGCACATCTAATCTATACTTACACACACACACACACACACACACACACACACACGCACACACATACAGTATTTCATAAACATCCCATTTTCAAACAAGCACGTCCCACAGGCGACCACCGCCATTGTATTTTCATTTAGTTTTCATTTTTTCCCCAACTCTTTCATTTACCGATTTGACCTTACCGCCCCTTCCACTTTGCCGTTGAATATGTTCCACGACTTCTCTCATGCAATTTCATTAGCAGGCGGGTAAAAACGTGTCCTCCAGTGAACTAAGAGTGTCTTTCTCTGTCCATTGAAGAGAAAGACAAATTGCAACTGCAGGCTTCCCTTTTATTTACAGCCAAGAGTTCATTTTGATTGCTATTTCAGGAATTTTCAGGTTAAAAAGTTGCGACATTTCACTGAAAATAGTAATTTCTTCCAATGTATTTTCGATTTGAAGCCCGTATTGAATGTGTAAGGTATTGTCATTTACATGGATTTCATCCCGCCTGACATCACAGGCCCAAGTCCCGTCCCGCTTCCACAAACCTTTCCACACACTTTCCCAGCTGTTACCTCTCACATCACGTCGTTCGATAGTGTTCACAGCATATTTGGATGTCTGTGCGTCCACTGTGTGATTATAGTGTGTGTGTGAGACAGTCGCACACCCACACATAAACACACACACGCATGCACAGAGTTCAGCCGATTTATCATAATATGCTTTATCTGAAAAGTAAGTATCTTATCTCGGGATAAAGGGAGGAAAGAGGGGTTTGTGGCCAGATTGACAGAGGAAGGGTGGATGGACAGAATGGAGGCAGCACTGGCCACACATGCAGGCACAAGGAGCGGAACGAGCCCTTTTTGGGCGCGATCGATCACTTTTGGTAAGGTAACCGCTGTAGTGCAGTGTTATGAGAGGGGAGGGCCACTGCAGGGTGAGACTTGGTGTGTGTGAAAGAGAAACAGACACCGGCTTGCAAGGCATGTTGTACACATTTTTTGGGACTGGTTGCAATTGTCGTCGTGACAAACTGCGTGGTGAAGAATAGATGTGATTGGAAGGATGGGTGCAAGTGAGAAGAGTGTGATAAAACATGGCTGAAATAAGAGAGGGGGAAGAGGAAGGGGCTTATGGGAGGGGCATAAGTGGAGTTTTCTTTGGTATGATAATACTGCTTTTCTACAATGGAACATTTGCCGTCTTGTGTTTTCTAATCTATGTTACGCCTTCCGCCTTTGCGTGTTTGAGCGGTTTGAAATGGTGAGTGTCATGTACAGTCGAAGTCAGTGTGCATCGACTTGTCATGACGGTGATGGGAGGATGACAACCGGGTGCGGCCCAACCGCTTGAGCGTGTTTTGTGCTCTCCCACCGCAATGCATTGGAGCAAAAGAGCAATGCACCTACAGCAGGCGAGCCAAACTCATTTTTGTCGCAGGCCACAATGTACTTATGGTTTCCCTTAGTGGGCCGTCATGACTGTAAAAATCATAAAAATGTTGAATCGCCTCATCACATTATTACATATACATAACTGACGGATAACTGCTTTTGAAATCAGAGGTCAAGGAATACAGTAATACTAATAGTAGTAGTATTACTGTAAAAAGGGGGTTGGTAACAAATAAGGCTTGCAATATCTCAATGTTATTATTTATTCAATATTACAATTTATGATTTTGGCACAAATGATTTTTTTTTTTTTTTTTCTTTTACAAAAAGATTTTGGTCATGGAAGCTGACGGACGTGATTTGCTTTCATGGAGCACATAAACCTGGGCCTTGACTTTGACATCTGTGAATGGTGACCAATAGGTTACATGAAATGGGTGATAATGTGTGTGTGCATTGCTGCCCAATTAAAAGTGCATTTTAAAAAAAAGAAAATGTTATACATGTGATAATACAAAGCACGTTTGTCTCAGGCTTTGAGATTCCGGGGGTTGAATCTCAGCTCGGGCCTTCCTGTGTGGAGTTTGTATGTTTTCCGTGCGCTTGCGTGGGGCTTTAGGCTATTTGAAGACTCTCAAGCGCACGTGTCAACCTCGAGGCCAGATTTGGCACTTTGCATCGTTTGTGGCCCACTCAAGCATATAAAGTGCCTACTTCAGGTTTCTTGATGAATTAATTTGTTCTTGGCAGAATTTCTCTTCCAAAGTTTTACAGATATTACATATTATATTTCTTTTCACAAAATCTCTTCCCAACATAAATGAAACAACAGTTGCATACATAAATATTTGCTTGTCGCTATTTCTCGCCCATAGTCAGCTGGGATAGGCTCCAGCTTACCCGCGACCCAAAAATCTCTACTTTCTCCAGTGTTATTTTCAGTATATTTAACTACAGCCGACTCTCGATGAGATACAAATTGACTCCTCTTGTCGGATATTTTCTGATGCATGCAACAGAGTCGATTAGTTGTTTGCTCTTCGGTAAAGCTCAGCGTTTGCTTCAGGAGTGAGCATGTGTCACAGAGTCTTTGGTGTCTCTCGCTCCTGATATATGTCAAAAAACAACCTAATTTCAATGTATTTGAGTCAAATAATAATAATATGAACCATTTTTATGCCATAAGGGTCGTAGATGATAAAGGACGGCACCGGCTTGCTTTTGTGTGTGTGTGCATGTTTTGTATTCTATCGAAGATCCTGCAGGCTGTGTAAATGAATCTAATAATTATATATATATATATATATATATATATATATATATGTATATATATATATATATATGTATATATATATATATATATATATATACATGCTCTCGACATATATATATATATATATATATATATATATATATATATATATATATATATATATGTCGAGAGCATGTGTTTCAGTCCATAAAACAAGGATTAGCGTGGTGAACCATCATGGGTCATAGCTAAGCATGAACTGATCACTTAAGAGTAAACTATACAGTACAGCATATAGCACATAGTGTAGATAGACGGTTGTATATTGGTTTGTATGAATTGAATTTATTGGCTCACGAATTAGAGTTGAGGTGTGTTTGTGAAATGTAGGGCGAATACCTTGATTTACTGTATGTATTCATTTATTTATTAGCAATGAATAATCATCACGTTCGAGTTCCATCAGTCTGAACAGGCAGATGTTTGCCCGCACACAGACACACTTGCCTGTCTGATAGGCTTCTGATGTCCGCGTGAGTTTGAACGCAGCATTTTGATCAGTTTCACAGACTGCAGCCCCCCCGTTGTGTGCATGTGCGTGTCCTGATGCCTGCTGGGGGTTAGACAGACCTCTAATCCACTGCCGAGAGCAGCAGGTGGGGTCAGTGTGTGTGTGTGTGTGTGTGTGTGTGTGTGTGACTACATCATTTAGCCCCCTCCTGACCAGAGTCTGCTGCTTTAGCAAGCAACACCTGTTCATGTCTTCATACTCATACACGTGCAGTATGATGAGTAATTGACCACTTCTTTCATTTAAAAACGTGAGATGAGATAAACAGCCACTGGCCACAGCACGAAGTACACATCCAATTCAAGAACTGTATACAAAAATCCATGCCATTACGACGACAATAATAATAGTAATAATATTCATTCATTCATTCATCTTCCGTACCGCTTCTCCTCACGTGGGTCGCGGGGGGTGCTGGAGCCTATCCCAGCTATCTTCGGGCGAGAGACGGGGTACACCCTGAACTGGTCGCCAGCCAATCGCACAGCATTAATAATAATACAGTCAAAAAGTTATATAGCACTTTTCAAAGATAATGATGCTCAATTTTGATTGAAACTGTCAGAGAGCCATGTATTCAACAATATGTCTTATTATGGATGTAACGTTTTCAAGTTATTTTTTAGTGAATGTGAAGGTTGCCATATTAGGTAAGAATATTGTTTGTACGTGACCATAAATTATGTGCTACAATTGACAGAAGTAGGCATCTGGTAAACACACACACACACACACACACACACACACACACACACACACACACACACACACACACACACACACACACACGTGTTAGGGCTGTAATTATCTGCTGGTGTGTGAGTGTGACTGCAAAACAATATTGTAGATACGAGTAGAGTTGGGTACAGAGCGTGTGAGTGTAGCATAGTGCTCACCAATCACACACACACACACACACGCACGCACACACGCACACACACACACACACACACACACCTCCACCTGCACCCCCATCGGCCCATATGGCAGCAGAACAGCAGTAGTAATCATGGAAGTGGAGCAACAGGCCTTGAGCTTCACTAATCCCCTGCCTCACTCCGACACGTGCCACATTGATGCATATACGCAAAGTGCACACATACACAAACGCACGCACACGCACGCACGCACACACACACTGCATAGACACATAACAGACAAAGCACCACACACATGCAAACACAAAACATTATGAACAATGTTCATCTTATTATTTGCATGACTTGCTCATGCATAAAAGGGCCGGTTAACTCGTCACTGGGGCCTGCAGGATTAGTATGCATTGTTAAGAACGCTGTGACACACACTCACTGACTTGCCGCCATTCTTTGGTGTGTTACACCCACAATACAGCAGTACGTGTGTGAGTCTGTTTCATCCACATCGGCAATCTCTTTTATAAGGCAATATTGATCATATGAAATACAACATTCGTATAATAATTGCAGCATTTTATGAAAAGCACCTTGCACACCAAAAACACACACTGACTGCGACACGTAGGCCATACACACAAAACCCTTTAAGTGTGACGCAAAAGGAGACAAGGCAACAATGGCTCTCTTATTGTTAATTGGCTGTTTAATCCCGAGGAATGCGTCTGATTAGTACCCGCCGGTGGGTCGGGGTCTTGCACAACACTCACAATCACTTCACAATGGATGGGCTGTAAGAAGAAATCTGGGAGCAGGCACTCACACACGCGGTGCCATATGCCACACACGCACCAAGGTGCAAAAATACATAAAGAAACACGCAAGTGAGCATCAGTATGCGTTTGGACAAGGTGGTCTAAAAAACATGATTTACCACTGCATAAAAGGTTGAGTTGAGCATGATCTTTAGAGAATTATGACCATTTTGAAAATTAAGCACCCAAAGGAAACAAATCATATCAGCATAAGGCAAAGAGGAGCACCCACAAATCAACAGAGTGATATTATCGCATCTTCAGCAAGTTTGTCATAAATGCAACAGTCTCAGAGAGCTGTACCTTTTGGGGGTCGGCACCCTCAAAGGTTCTGATTTGGTATGTCAGAAAAGCATCTTTCAGAACAAAATAAACTCCCTGGCCAAATATTGAGTGAAAGTTTTCATTTTTTAAATTTCTTGTATGCATATAGTCTGGCTCCGATTGGCTGGCGGTCATTCTAGGGTGCACGCCACCTCTCGCCCAAAGTCAGCTGGGATAGGCTCCAGCTCACCAAATGAGAATAAGCGGTGTCGAAATTGGATGCATAGATGGTATACAGGTATATTGTTGGGGTTGAACGACCAAAGAGTTTCTGTAGTTGACTATACTGTGATGAACGGCAAGTCAAAGTCAGTTAATCAGCACAGTATAGTGATTCCCAACCTTTTTTGCCTCACAGATCGGGTTAACATGAAGACATTTTAAAATGGACCAATATGTAAACAAAATACAACTCACCATTATGCTGAATGTGGTTGTTGTATTAATAGGAGTCTTGCGCATGTTTTGTATTTGATTTGTATTGAACTCAAAGAGACCAGTATTATATAATTTGAATTCATCCAATTTGTCGACATGACTTGTTTATTCTGTTTCCACTGAACCTTTTCATGTTCTTTTGAAATTTTGTTTTTTGTACACAAACCAACTGATTTTGTTTTACTAATTTGTCAATTTTCCTGATGAAATTTGGGTAAATTGTACTTTTTCATTGCTTATCTTATTGTAATTATGTGTTTGAGGTCAAACGATGCAGGGACATTGGCCCCACCACCTACCATATGCAGGTCCGCCAAAAATCTAGTTTGAGCCACTTTTGACAGAGGGGCAAGGATTGAAGAGATCTGGTTTTGAACTTTCTGAGACAAAGTACACAGTTCCGCATTCCTGTAAATTCTACAGTTATTTACCACATAACTTTAAAGTGAAAATACAGTAATTAATTACAGTTTCCACTGCATCACGGTTGACGTCACACACAGTTACTATATTGTGGGTTGGGTGCAGCAAGTGACATCCGGATCAGGTCTGCTCAATGCTAAGAGAAGCGAAGATGAGCGTCACCTGGTGACTTCTGAGCTGCATTACATACAAGCGTGTATGTAATACAGTGAATAAAAACATTGCTTTGACAGTGTTGTTGTTGTTTTTGTACTTATCCAGGGTTGACAATGTAGTTAGGGTTAAATGAGTTATAAAAGTCGTATATAAGTATACTCTACTTTTTTTTAGATTTACAGTGTACTCAACAAGCTAAGTTAAATCAATGGCCGGGCAATGATTGTGATTACTTAGAAATTTTAAGACCGGGTTACCTGGGTAAACTCTACTTACAGTGTAGTATAGCATGCTGTAAGACGAGGACGACTCCCAAAAATGGGGAATTCTCTGTTTCATTGTTGCTATTTCACTTGTGCTTTTATTGTATTTGAGGATAGACTTACATATTTTGCAAGTGACCGTGCTCATTTTTGGTAAAATATTTTCACACTCTTGTAGCATTGTGTCATACGGTCGTATGCTGTACCGCAACAATTGTTATGACGCAGTCTTGTGATGTCGGTGCGTTTTGTGACATGAATAAACTTCTGGTTATCACACAGTTGTTGCTTACACGTTATTGGACATAACATTTTGCCGATGACGCTGGAGCTTCACTTCACGCCGCTATC
The DNA here is from genome assembly GCF_024500275.1 of Phycodurus eques. Lineage (NCBI taxonomy): Eukaryota > Metazoa > Chordata > Actinopteri > Syngnathiformes > Syngnathidae > Phycodurus > Phycodurus eques. The sequence goes on from NC_084531.1 coordinate 6,969,579, forward strand.
CACATTTCCCGCCGCCTGTCCCGTGGTCCTGCTTGTATGACTATTTTTAGACTAGCGGCAATCGGAATCGCCGAATGTAGAGAGGCTAACAGCTATTCTCATCCACCACCAGCTAATGTTTGTACTCTCAGACCCTCGCAGCGGTATGAAGACTTATAGTCCGCTGACGGAAGCGGACGGAAGAGTCAAAATTCCTCTGTAAATTGGCCAATTAGAAGACAAGATGCCAAAAAACACATTATTAGGGGCTGGTCAACGTCAAACATTAAAAGTCAATGCAGAGTGGTAAAGTTGGCTCATCGACTAGTCGATTAAATGGTGCAACCCCCAGTATAGTTTGTCTGTTAATTACATCATAAAATGACAGTTGAAGCTTAGTGGGATACATTCATGAAAAATGTCAGACATTTTCATTCTTTTTTACATTATGAAAGTTATTAATATATCTTGTTGGACAATTTGGAGGAAACAATCTTTCACACAGATCCTTGTAATGGATCCTGGTAATTTAGCATAATCCAGGCAGAGAGTACTAAACGATCTCGTCTATACATTTTGAACACTGACTATGCCTGTTTTGAGACAGTACAAACATTTTCAATATGAATTGTTTTGTCATCCATCTTTCCATTTTCTATACAGCTTGTTCTCATTATGGTTGCAGGTGAGCTGGAGGCTATCCCAGCTAACTTTTGACGAGAGGGGGATACATCCGATCTGGCCGCAGTCAATTGTTGGGCACATTTAGACAAATCATCAGTCACACTGAAAAATGGTCATCTTGAATAGACAAGAGACACTGAGAGGAGACAGTTAAAATACAAACTGATGGCTGCTTTTGAAGAAGTGCCTGCCTATTTTTCCTTAAGCGAGGTAAGATATATACACACATGTACAGGCAGTTATCATCTGCCTCGTGCGACGAGGCAGATGATAACTGACAACCCCCCCCAGAGACAAACCCAAGGCCCGGGTGCCAGATCCAGCCCGCCACATAATTTTATGTGGCCCGCGAATGCAACTCACGTGCGTTGACTTCCATGATTGTTGCTAAAATCTGTACTAAAATTTCTAATTGTCGTATGTAATAAGCAATGATGTTGAGATATTGCATTTTTTGGCTGCCCTTTTTATAGTAACTTGAAGGTACAAATTTTGCATCGGAAAAATCTCCTGCACACCACCAAACAAAAATGTCATCATAAGTGGGTACGCATGCTAATCATGTACCTTCTGCCATCTATCCATCCATCCATCCATCCATCCATTTTCTTTACCGCTTATCCTCACTAGGTTCGTGGGCTGCTGGAGCCTATCCCAGCTATCTTCGGGCAGGAGGCGGGGTACACCCTAAACTGGTCGCCAGCCAATCGCAGGGCACATAGAAAAAAAACAACCACTCGCACACACATTCACTCCTACGGGCAATTTAGAATCTTCAATCAACCTACCACGCATGTTTTTGGGATGTGGGACGAAACCGGAGTACCCGGAGAAAACCCACGCAGGCACGGGGAGAACATGGAAACTCCACAAAGGTGGGGCCGGGATTTGAACCCCGGCCCCCAGAACTATGAGGCAGATGTGCTAACCAGTCGTTCACCGTGCCACTTCTTCCATCTAGTGGAAGACAATTCAATTGTTCTGCGTGGCAGTATATGTCGCTGGCATAGAGAGAAGACCAAAGATACATTATTCACAGTAAATAATTAATATTTTTTCTGACCAATTGGGTGAAATTGGATAATTTTCCACAGCACACTAATGTGTCACTGCGGTGGTTGGGAATCACAAAAAATCATCATTTTTTAGAATTTACATAGAGTTTTGGTTTGGCCGCAGCAGTCACAATAGGTTTCTTGTGTATTTTTGGGAATACATGAAAACAAATTTAGCGTAGGATAGAAAAAAAAAGATGGATTGAAACAAGTCAAGACACAGAAATAGCTTGGGTCACAGGTGACAAAGAACGACGTGTGTGCATGTGTGTTCTGTAGGAGGTCCGGGCAGGCTGCATCACTGGTGACACACTGCAGCGGGCAAATCCAGCTTAGTGTGTCTAAAACAGGTCTTCGAAATCTGCCACAGGGCCCCTAATGCTAGGGCCGCTGTCACCCTCAATCACTCACACACACCTAATCCCCACGCCGTGACCCAACACACACACTCATGTACACACACACACAAACAACACAGCCTGATTGCCCGATGGTCTGGACCTATTCAGCTTGGTAGGCAGTCTCGGTACCAGGCAATACCAGCCACAGGGTCGACTTTTCATACTGGGGGAAGGAAGGAAGGAGGGGTGTGAGGAAGGAACATTTTGCAGAGTGAGGTGGAGGAGTTTGGGGTGACAAGCCAACAGAAGAGGAAGGGCTGCTTGAGAGTTGAGATGTTGGACAAAACCAATGGATGGGTCGTGCGTAGGAAAAACTTGTTGATGTCAGTCAGTGTGTGACGTCGATTCTAAAAAAAAGACTGAACGTCAACTAAACTGTAATAATGAGCCTTAATCAAGTGATTGCTCAATTGATCACAGTTGCATTCTAAAGTTTGTTCCACCAATGCAAATGTACTCGGTGCAAATATGAGAGAATGTGGAAGTGGGAGATTTTTTTTTTTTTTGAAGAAAAGATTCACATTACCCCGCAGTCATATTGTGAACAGCATATTTTATTACAAATATGTGGATGCTTTAAATACATTTGAAGCTAAACGTGTATTATTATGTTGCAACCACGGCCAGCACAAGTGCATAGGGAAAGCTGTTAAAACAAATATTTGATAATCTACTGACGCGCTGATTTCCGTGTACTAGAATGTTCTTTGTCCTCACTAGTAGACAAGTCAGCACACTAGTAGAATAACTGTCTTACAAGTGAGTTTTGGCGAGGTGGCACTTCTGGCTTCCATAATAATATGAAATTTCTGCGCACTATTTGAGTTAGTATGTAATAGTATGACATTTGTCATACAGTAGTGGAAGGCAGTATTGGGAAAAAAACCATCACTATTGCACTCGTCATTCTACAAGTCCAGTGAAGTGTCTCACTCGTGAGGACAAAGAGCATACGAGTACACTCACAATTCAGTGCACTCGTAGGATATCAATTAAATGTTCAAATGGCCTTCCATAAGTGCATCTTGTCGTTCAACACATGTAGTCACTTGCCAAAGCATTAGGTACCATCTGATGAGCTACAGTGCAAGAGCTGTATCATTTAGGGCCCGACTGATATGGATTATTTTTTAGGCCGATTCCAATATTTGGCAGAAGAAAATTCTGATAACCGATTAATCTGCAGATTAATTATAAAATGTAATTTAATGAATAAAAAAAGTTTTTTTTGGTCCCTTATCCTAACAACAATAAAGATTGAATTATGGGCAAACATTTGACTGTTTTACAAAACTTTGTCCTTTAGTATTTGTTTCATCGGCAAAAAATGGGAACTTATCAACCTCTTTTAATTTTTTTTGTGGTTATATTTCTTTGAAAGTCTATCTTTTTTATCTTGTAATGTTTGAATGTGTGAAAAAGGACAAATTGCAGTATAGCAGATTTGTTTTCATCATTTTTTTAATGTAATCAGATTGTGAAGGGGTACGTAATGTTGTGGTTGGTTTGTGTATGTGCGTATCACTCAAGTAATACTTAAAAATATAGCTGGGATATTTCTATTTATTTGTATCAGGGTCAAACTCACAGTCAGGATAATACCCCAAACAGAATGCATGAACAGGTTACATTATTGGAAATGTTTGCTATTACATATTGAGATGTTTCCAGAGTGGACAAGCAAACCCAGCGCAGTATGTGTAAAAACAATGAATCCATTTTAGAAAATCCTAGATTTGGCAGAACTGCAGCAAACCACCGTAAATGAGTGGGAAGGTTGTTCAACTTCTGTCCTCTGATCATCTGTACTCAAACACGAATGTTTTTGTTTTTTTTCCACAGGTAATCCTTTCCATGCAGAGCGAGACGAGAATGGGAGACCACAGACAGCACTAGTAAATGTCTTTACAAATCCTCTCAGCTTACTTAAATGCCCACTATTGACAGTATATTTGTGGTACTACCAGTAATTACTGTAAAGTTGTAAGGTATACAACGTTGAGTTGAATTTGTGTGAATTATATATACATTTTAAAAATGGAGTATGTATCTCTACACCCTGTAACCCAATTACCCTGTAAGCATAACGGGGATTCAGTGGAGCATTACCTTTGCAGGTCTATCAATGTAATTTAGAGCATCTCGCACTACTAGCTTTAAGAAGACTAGCAGTCTTTTTTTTTTTTTTTTCTGCTCTCACTCTCTTACTGAAAGAGATCTCTCAGTCTAAATCCTCATTGTGTCTGAAAGGCTCCACACGCCCAAAGGTAGCGCACAGGAATTCTAACAATAGTGCATTTTCTCATGAATGTGAAACAAATAACTACCACTAAGTTCTATCGGTGATGAAAAGTTACTTTCATAGTATGAGGTATTTAGGTATTGTTAATGAATACATGTGTGTGATTTGACAGCACTGAATTTTAGAATCATTTATTTATAATGCGAAGGATATGGAGGAATCAATCGGATCTGCTCCTGTTAGGCAATGTGATACATACAGTACATTGTGTGGATGAAGATTTTGAGACATTTCTAACAACATTTTGCGTGCATGACTAATTGTTTATGTTCCAGGTGAGTAAATTAATGCTCAATAGATCACTTTTTCAAATGCCCATATGCATGTATTGTACTCTATTTAAGAAACTGAGTTACTTTTATAAATAAAGAACAAAACGAAACACAATTTGGTGCAGTATGTCAATTTTTGATATATATATATATATATATATATATATATATATATATATATATATATATATATATATATATATATATATTGTAATGATTGGGTTATATTGGTTTGTGTCCAGAAATAGACAACATGTTGGTGGTCCACATTAATTGAGAAGGACAGTGATCCACAACCCCAAATCCTGACGGGTCACTGTGGAAACTGAAAAGAGGACACGCACACAGGCAAACATAATAGGTCATGTTCAGGCTAACACCCACCCACGAAAACAGTGCCACAGTCACCATAGCTATAGGTGTAATTATCTCGAAAGTCAAAATAGCTGTACAGTTTGTTTGTGCTCTACAAAGCGCAGAAAAACTGGATTACAGTACACATATTGTTTCCTAACCTTTATGTGCCAAGACACACATTTTCTATTCAAAAAATCTCAGGGCACACCACCAAACAAAAATGTCACAAGGAAGTATGAATACTGAAATAATGATGATCTCATCTCAATTGACTCAGTGTGAAATCTGGGCCTTTTTAATTGAACAGCCTAAGTGGCTTTTATACTCGCAGAAGCCATGAGTTATTGTGTTGTATGAATGGCAACAGGTGTATTGTTATCATTTAATGTAAAAAACATGTAATTGTTCTGCCTGTTGCTATGGGTCGCCGACATAGATTGATGAACAAAGATATATTGGTAGTTCATCAATATTAATCTTTGGACAAATTAAATGACATTGTATGATTTACTGCTTCACCTCTTATGATCTCTCATGGCTAAAGTGGTTGGGAATCACTGGATTACTCAGGATATCGCAACCAGTACACAACCACGCTATCTACTGGCCATATGAGACGTCTGCAGTTAATCTGCTCCACTGGACAGAATGGACGGACCTCAGGTCAAACTATCTGCTGCTGTTTAACGAAATGAAACTGAACATGCTTCAACAAGACTGTTGGCACAAGTGCTCACACTCAGTACTTGAGCAGAACTACAATTACTTGTGTGGGGGGAAACTGGTGAAAGTAGAAATACTAATTTCACTCCCTTAAAAGTAAAAATGTACAAACTGAAAAAAAGGAAAACAATATTTTTTTGTGTCGATTTTGGACAATTCCCATTTATGTTAACTTGGAACAAAGAAAATTAACAAACTTTTCTTTTGTTTGTTTTTTTTAACCAAGAGCTGACTAGCGTTGTCTCAGGCATATACTGTACAGGTATGCTATCAAAACGTGTTCCCATAGCTTTGCTAACATGTGTACTGACTAAACAAAATGCTGACAAAAGGCATTTTGCGAATAATCTTTCTTGGAACCAACAACATCAACGGAGGGAGTATTTTTTTTCCAATATTTTTTTGGTTTTGCTTGTCTATTTTCATACTAGAGCGGCTCCAACTACACGAGACAAATTCCTTGTGTTTTTGACATACTTGGCAATAAAGAGGATCTGATTCTGATTCACTGGTGGAGAAGTTGCCGGGATTGCACAGGTTAATCAGTCGTGGAGACTCTGGGACCCAGGAGACCAAAATATTTCTTGCGCTCTCACCGTGAAGATATCGGGGAGATGTCTCCATACAACGCGACAACCAATTCACCTGGAAGTACATCCATCAATCCATCCATTTTCTGAGCCGCTTCTCCTCACTAGGGTCGCGGGCGTGCTGGAGCCTATCCCAGCTATCATCGGGCAGGAGGCGGGGTAGACCCTGAACTGGTTGACAGCCAATCGCAGGGCACATACAAACAAACAACCATTCACACTCACATTCAAAGACGCTCTAACCAGTCGTCCACTGTGTCGCTATAGAGGATATAAATTATTGAAATAAATATATGACATATTATATATTATGTGCGTGTATGTGTGTGTGTGTGTATGTTGTGTGTGTGTGTGTGAGAGAGAGAGTGTGTGTGTGTGTGCATGAGTGTGTGTGTTGGGTCACGGGTCCTTGATGATGAAAATGCTTTCATGTGTAAAATCCAAAATATTGGGGCAATCATTTTGATATTTTTAGAAGTTTAAGTGAAATGGTAAATGGATTGCACTTCAGTGAGCATATAGAGGAGTCGCCAAAAGGTCTGCAATGAAACTGAAAATGTTCGAGTTCATATAAAATATAAGATTAGCTTTCACTGCTATGCAGTAGACTTTACAACGATCTGATCGGCTTGATCGGTATCGGCTGATAATTAGCATTTTATGCTGATCGGCTTTAATGCCATAATCTGTCATTGATCGGCTCCGCAAAAGACATTTACTCCACGTCGCCATTGTGTACAGAATATTTTAACCCAAAAGCTAGTTTATTTTTAGCCTTGTCGCATGTCTTTTGTCGTAGTATTGTAACTATCTGACCACCAATAAAGTTGTTTTTTGTTTTGTTTAAAACATGTCAGCGGTGTGGGACAGGCAACACGCCTGAGACAAGACAACACGTAATGCCTAGATCAGACTACAAGACAAATTTGTTCTTTCACGATTGCATTATGTCATACTACCGCAATAAAATCTTGTATTCCAATACCACCGCATCCCGTATTGTACGATTACTGGGCTTTATCTTGTCAACTCAAACGCGACCGGATACACTCATTCCCATGACAACGACAACAACAATGGATTGCGTATTTGATAGCGTATTGTATTATAAGAACAAACTGGGGGAAAATGTGTGGTGGTGTTCACCGGTGCTCGGGAGAGGACTTTCATTTAAGGATTGCTTGAGGTATGTTCAAGTACTTTTAATACGATACGGCTAGCAAGCAGGCAACAAAACGTTATTTAGCCCAGCAAGCGAGTGCTAGCACTAACGGTTGTACGTAAACATGCCAGCGTTCTGTCGAATCATGCTCTAAAATTTCGGTGTGTGTGAAGTAATTTAATTACAAGAAAGTCATTTAATTGCAATAAATTAGCCCCCATTATTTCTGTCATGTTGTAATGTTGGTTTGACCTGACTGATTAGAATACATGACCTGACTAGAGAATACTTTTGACGATACTCAGTGTACAGTACACAAGTATATACAGAAAATAAACAAGTCATTTAAAAAGACACATTGCATCATCTTGTGATCGGATCCTGATTGGCTATCGTTTTTTATCGGCGATCAGCCCCAAAAATCCTGATCGTGTAAAGCCTATCAAGCAGATGATACCCAGCTATGCATGCATTTAAAAGTAACTAACCCACACGATTGCTATAATCTGGAGGCGTTTCTCATTTCGATTAAACAATGGCTGTCCTGTAAATGTTTGCCTCTTAACCCTGACAAAACTAAGCTGTTGATTATTGGAACTGCTAGACACAGGCACTTGTTTAAGGACACAAAAAGTACCATTTTCCAAAGTGACTCAGAAAAATATCTCGGCGTTACATTTGACTCAACTCTTTGCTTTCAAATACACATTAAGAATACTGTTTTATCAAAACTGCGTTTTACCATCACTGCAATATTGCTAAGATATAGCCCATCTGCTTGTGATGCACAGATTCATAGTCCATGCATTTGTTACGTCTCACCTTGACTATTGTAACGTGCTGCTTTCTGGTCTTCCCAAAAAAACACTGATTTTGATGAGGAGAAGAAAGTTTGATCATATCAATCCGATACTGGCCAACTTGCATTGGCTCCCGGTTCACTTGAGAAGCAAGTTTAAGGTTTTGTCACTTAGTCATAAAATGCTACACTGATTAGAACCCTCCTGTCTCGCTGACCTAGTGGTACTGTGTGTTCCGTCCCAAAACCAAAACCTACAAAAGCAGCACATTGGTATTTTGGTGACTCCGAGAGCCAGAAATAAGTCAGCAGGATCTAGACTACTTTCTATTTGGGCTACAGTAGGCCTACTCTGGAATGCCCTACTCACGGATATTAAATCTGCTACCTCAGTGGAAATGTTTTGATCTCGTTTTAAGACTTATTTTTACACTTTGGCATTTAGTTAAAGTACATATAGGCCTGTTTTACTGACGCTTCTCCTCCCTCGTCCCCCTCCTCTCCTGCTCGGAGGCTGTTGCTGTCTGGATTCTGCACTAACCACCTGGCACAAGATCTGAGGTGGACCATTTCCCTGGGGGCCTGGATGTGGATGATTCTGTTACGATCGACCGGGCCAGGTCCTGAGGCAGAACCACTTTCCTGAAGGCGTCTACCTGCAGCGCTTCATCTCTTTAAATTGACTCTTAATAATGGAATGCCATCTTAATTAACATTGTACAGCACCACACTTGGCATGGGTGTGTGTTCTGGTTGTTGTCTTCCCCCTGTCTCGCACTCACCTGCTCCTGAGAGCATCTTCCCCACCTGTGCTTCGTTTACCCGAATTACCCCATGCATTTAACCTCGTGTCTCATTTTTTCTGGTCGCCAGTTCGTTGTACCTTGTTGTCACGTTTCAGCATTCCTTGTTTCCACGTCACCGACTGATAGTAAGACTAGACCCTGTTCTGATTATTGATCTTGCCTTTTTGCCTCACGTTTTTCAGATACTGTTGCCTTTGCAGGTTGCCTGCCTGTGTACCGACCTGTACCCGTTTATTAAACCTCTCCTTTTGAAATTGTCCATTTGAATTGGAGTCGTGCATTTTGGGTCCTGTCCTTTGTTCCGTTCATGACAATACTATGTGATAAATGTTGTCCATTCAACATTCATTGCAGCCCAGTCATCCTGGAAGGGGGATTCCCCCCCCCCCCTCCGCCTGTTCAAGGGCTATACAAATAAACTTGACTTGACTTGAGATGCAGCGTGTGTGGGTGGGTGTTGGCGGCGGTGGGATAGGGGTGTTGGTTAATTACGTGGGCATTCCACCCTTACTGTCTATATCTGCTGTCAGTGGGTCACAAGCGAAGCAAGCCAAATGTCGCGCCACAGAGTGGGCTTCTGCCTCAGTGATAAGAAACGCAGGAGGATGAATTTGGACGCCTTTGCAGAGCTCTGTGCGTAAGTTTGATGACTTTTGTTATTTTGTTATCATAATCATGTTATACTATTATTTAAAAATGGATATACTGTAAATTAGGATCACAAAGTTGTTCCACTCGGAAACGTGCCCTAATAACGGAGACAGTGAAATGTAATTAGGTGCTGATTGTAATTATTGAAAGGATATGAAAGTATTTGAATTGGAGGACTGATGAAGGTTGTTTGCCATGTAACAATAAAGCTACTCTCAAATAGAATGTGAACCAATTCGTTTTGTTCATCCAGGGATCATGGAGTGGAGGTGGTGGAGGTAAATGTTTTTGTCTTATGTACATAGAATGGTGGGGGCACAATTTCTCACCTTGAGGATTTGTGATCATGTAGGATTTGTGAATTGTCTGCATTTGTTTTCCTAGTTATTGCGTGCGTGTGTGTGTGTGTGTGTGTGTGTGTGTCTGTGTGTGTGTGTGTGTGTGTGTGTAGATGGGTAGGTTTGTCTTTCATCACATGATTTCCTAAGCAACACAAGCTGGCATTGCATTAGGTTGAGTTTACTCCAGTGCACCCATGGCCACAGGTGTCATATACACATGTCCGCAACTTTAGCAATCCATGTCACGGCCACCTGCAGCCACCTTCTTTCTGTCCATTTTCCTAGATTAGGTGTCATGAAAAAAGGCTCTTTAACTGAGGTACAAAACAGTTAGTGTAGGCATTATGAGAGTCAATGGTGTTTTCTAATTTCATTTAATGTTTTATGTGGGCGTCACGGTGGACAACTGCCTCACAGTTCTGAGGTCTGGGGTTCAATCCCAGCCTGTGTGGAGTTTGCATGTTCTCCATCCGGTTTCCTCCTACATCCCAAAAACAAGCTTTAATTGAAGAGTCTACATTGCCCGTAGGTGTGAATGTGAGTGCAAAGGATCGTTTGTCTGATGTCCTGAGGCCTGAGATTGGCTGGCGACCAGTTCAGGGTGTACCCCACTTCTCACCTGAAGTCAGCTGCGATAGGCGCCAGCACACCCGCGACCCTAGTGAGCTTAAAAGATACGGAAAATGGATGGATTGATGTTTTTTTGTGTGTAATAAATACAATGTCCTGTGACCAATGATAACCTGGTACGACGTCAGATTCAAGGCAAACGATGGATAGACCATCAGATGTTTTGTTTTTCTTGTGCAGCTTGATCTTACTCAGCCACTTGGGCCCCAAGGACCCTTCGATGTTATTGTACACAAGCTGTCTGATGTCATCGTCGAGGCAGAGCATGACAGCCGATCAAGGCAGCTCCTGGTCAACTTCCAGGTGGAGCTTGAAAAACCACATCACACAACATTGTTGTTTTCAATGTGAAACAAATAGGAAATCTGCAATACAGCGTCATCGGTTGTACACTTAAATATTAAGGACAGTCTTACGTTTTTTATTTATTTATTTGATGATTGCAATAACACTAAAATCAAAAGTATTAACCTGTTATCAGAACCTTACACTCAAGGAGAAAAACATCAGCACAGATTTACACTACTATAAACACAATATCAGCCTCATACTTTTTGCAAAACAATACACACAGTGATATGAAAAAGCCTTGTGTACACTTGTGCGCATTAGACACAAGTTTATCATGATGTCACTTCCTTGCAATTCCAAAGCACTGACTGTCAAATTCGCACACCCATCAGCCAATTGACAGCGATCAGGTGCGCAAACACATGATTGCTTAGTTGTAGACACACCAATAAGACTTAAGCAATATAAAAAGGCAGCAGGTGAGTTAATTTGTCCTCAATTAAAATAGAAGAAGAGATAAGGTTTAGCTTGCTGTGTTATGCACAGGGGCATAGCACCCGATTAGCGTAGTGTTTTGACAAAAGGAGCCATTTTCAAAATCGTGGTTAAGCAATCCCCAAAAAAAACTGCAATTGTAGACACACAAATCAGGTTTAAGTACCACAAACATGCAGCAGGTGAGTTTTCTTGTCTTCAAACAAAACGGAGTCAGAAGAAGAGTGAGGGTGAGAGGGGGAATCCACAGAGGAGAAGGAGGAAGAGGAAGACCTGACACAGAAGGAGAACAAAGAAGAGGACCAAATTTATCAAATGAAATTCGCACAACACTTGTTGACCATGTCGTGAACCAAAGACTAAAGCTGAGGGATGCTGGAGTAGGAGTTCAGACAAATCTTAGCAGATTTACAGTGAGATCTGTCATTAGGACACTTCCCCAAGAAAACAGGTAGAAAAAAAAAATCAACATTTAAAAATAAATCTGCCGACAGTTACAGGAATCAGCTGCTTACAGTATTGCATGCACCATATCAGCACTTTTGATACCCCTTCTCATGACATTTTACAGTGGGTTGCATGTATTTTTTTCTACATAGGATTGAGCTTTGTGAACAACAAGGCGGTAGGGGGCCCATATTCACGCAAGAACAAGAGACAGAAATCATAAATACGATAAACATTGGAATTCTGTGGCAAGATCGAGTTACGCGAAGAGATAATGTCTAGTATTTTCTATTTCTATTTTTTTTTCTTTCTACTGTAATTGTAACCTGTGCTGGACACGATTTTATGTTTGTCTGATATTTTCGGAGCTTACAGTGTTTTATGCATACTACTGTAGCAGCATGTAAACTGGGATCTGGTTTGGTGTGATTCTCCATGTTGACTGATGTGGGATATATGGAGAAATAAAGTATATTTTCATCAGTCTGGAGCGTTGGCCTTGTCTAGTGTTTGGTGAATTTATGACTTGTATACAGTATTTGCACTTTCTCTCTACAGTACTCTAATCACTGGTAAGTGGAATTGCTAAAAGTGCTTTAGCAACAGCGGTGTGTAAATGATTCAAACAAAATGAAGTCATATGAAAAGTGTCTCATATGGTAACAAAAACATATATATATATATATATATATATATATATACAATCCCAATTCCAATGAAGTTGGGACGTTTTGTTAAACATAAATAAAAACAGAATACAATGATTTGCAAATCATGTTCAACCTATATTTAATTGAATACACTACAAAGACAAGATATTTAATGTTCAAACTGATAAACTTTATTGTTTTTAGCAAATAATCATTAACTTAGAATTTTATGGCTGCAACACGTTCCAAAAAAGCTGGGACAGGGTCATGTCCTTAAACTGTTCGACTATTTTCCTGCACAATACAGGGAAGCTCCTTTTCTACCCAATCATGGCACCCACCTGTTCCCAATTAGCCTGTTCACCTGTGGGATCTTCCGAACAGGTGTTTGATGAGCATTCCTCAACTTTCTCAGTCTTTTTTGCCACCTGTCACAGCTTTTTTGGAATGTGTTGCAGCCATAAAATTCTAAGTTCATGATTATTTGCTAAAAACAATACAGTTGATCAGTTTGAACATTAAATACCCTGTCTTTATAGTGTATTCAATTAAATATAGGTTGAACATGATTTGTAAATCATTGTATTCTGTTTTTATTTATGTTTAACACAACTTCCCAACTTCATCGGCATTGGGGTTGTACATAAATGCGTGTACCGGTATCGTTTTTACAAGAGAGAGATCTGAGGTGTTCTGCTACTTGTGTGTGTGGTTGTGTGAATTGCGTGTAGAGTATTGACAAAATGTGCCTTGTTTTCAAATTGGTGTTTAAGGAATTGTAAAAATAAGCTGTGTCAAACAAATATAAAATACTGTATGCAGCACAGGTTACAATTAAAGTCAAAAGAAAAAAAATCAGGATTTTCTTTTTAAAATACAGTCCATAATTAGACGCCTTCCATTTTAGTTAAAGACAGGCGAGTTTACCTGCTGCATTTCTATAGTGTTTAAACCTTACTGGTGTGTCTACAATTAAGCAATGACGTGTTTGTGCACCTGCTGGCTGTGTTTAACCAAATGGCTCATCAGTGTGCTATTTTGACACTCAGTGCTTTGGAATTGCAAAGAAGTGACATCATGTTATACTGTGCTTCTGTGTCTAATGTATGTAGGCTATGCAAGTGTGTTTAGTCTTTTGCAAATCACTGCGTGTGCTGTTTTGAAAAATGTGATAGCCTGACATTGTGCTTGTCGTGGTGCAAATCTGGGCTGATGTTTTACTCCTTGAGTGAAAGGTTTAGATAATTGTGTAATACTTTTGATTTGAATGTTTATGCACTCGGGGGAAAAAAAACAATTGTCAATTTGTACAATACAGTCACACGGTTAACAATTTGTATAACTTTCTAAAGTACAGCATTGATTATGGTGGCACACAATCAGCAATTTAGCCCTTGTACTTAGTCTATTGGTCATGAAAGTGAAATGTCCTGCTCTGTTATTGTGTTCCAGAGTTATGTGTCAGCTCACAGCAGTACAGTTCTTCTGGATCCCCTGCCTGCCATGACCCAAATTCTAGACCGCTTTGCTTCTTACCGGATCATGAGCAACCTGCACAAATCACTCCGAGGTCTCATGTTGAATCATAATCATACTGCAATAATACAGTAAAACTGCCATGTTGTCGATATGAAGACTAGTGTTCTTTTCATCTCTTATGTTTGACAGAGTGGCACATTTGCAGTCCTCCATACCTTGAGGTCCACAGTGCCAGTGACATGCCTTCCATTCAGCAGAAAGTGATGACTCAGAACCTGAGCTTCCCTCTCAGTTAGTTTGCTAACTCGCCCTGAAAAGTTCCTTCGCAACTTGAAACTGAGGGATAAGCTGCCCTACACAACAAGAAAAGGACAGGGAGAAATCGGCAGAACCACAAAACACGGACAGAAAAAGAAAGATCGAATAAAATATAGTACTACAATGATATGGGACAAGTTTATATGCATAGATTTTGAAATAGTGTCCCTCTAATAACGTTTAAAATATGCATAATGGAAAGAAAAAAAGCATTATGTAGCTCAGGGAGTTATACTCATAACTCAGTTGAGACAAGTGATGCTACTTTCTGTTTTGCTGTGCAACAACACCTAACACATCGTTCTCTCTGTTGGACAGTTTGTAAAACAAGAGTGGCACATGGTTCTCTTTCCCATGAGGTAAGCGTAATGGTTTTATTTATAGATCCTGTGGTTTTTCTTATTGCGCTTGTTTCATGGGCCGTGTGTGTAGATGTCGCTGATCTTCAGTGCGGCAAATCTGGTGGAGATCCGACCTCCGTGTGTCCTCCAGAGTTTTGTCAACCACGGAGCCGTTCTGCACAAGGTGTTTGTGGTCGGAGAAAGACACTTCTGTGTGGAGAGGCCCTCACTCAAGAACTTCCCCACTGGGCCATGTGGTCAGTCAGAATATGCAATATGCCCCTGCCAGTCTTTCATGTTTCTATCCTCAGTCTCATCCAACCCTTGGTTTTCCCTCCAGATCCTGTTCTCCTGATCTGCTTATGCTATCTCACGTTTTCTTCTTCGGTTTGTTCCCTGTGTACACTCCAGCTGTGGTTTCTTTCTCTCTGCCTGCAGACAGAAAGACCATCTTCTTCAACAGTCAGCAAGTGTCCAAACTGGAGTCAACCTCTGATCTTACTGCTGTGGGTATTGTATGGTAGCCTATTTTTTTAAATTAAAAGCTATGATTTAAAAGTCTCCTCCAGTATTGCTAACTGATAATCTAGAGGGCGCCATTGGTGAGGTGGCAATTACTGACTTTCATACAACTGGTGTAGTGTCAATTCCTGCTCCATGGGCTATTCACGATCTCCCTGTGATTGAACGGCAACCAGGCCTTCCGCCCTACTGTAAGTCCGGCGAGGTAGGCTCCAGGCCCTGCTGTGATTCTGAACAGGATGAGCTTCGTTGCAAATGAATGGATGTTAGAAGATTTCCAGTTGCTTTCAAAAGCGGGGCTGCCATCATGCGTGTGTGCAATGATTTTTGGGGTGATGACCTATCCATGTGTTTTCACTCTGTTAGTTCACATGAAATGCCGGGTACTCCTCAATTAGGAAAGCTGATTCTCAGCTTTGAAACTCATTGATAATCACTGTCTGGACTAGCGTATTAAAAAATATTGATATCGCAATGTATTATATGATTTTCTGTGTACAGTATCGATACATAAGTGTCAAGGATTTTCTAGGCATTGTATCGATGCGTGTGTATTTCCAACATTACACAATATTTGGGAAAATCAAGCAGCTGTCTGAAATCCATTTGGAAATGTGTCTCTCTTGCCCAAGCTGGATGAGCAAATGCCCTGCCGGCCTCCTCCCAGCACGGAGGCTGTGGCCGCCTTGGTCCGAGAGCTGCGCCTTCAGCTCGGCATGGCCCTGTTTGGTGTGGATGTCATCATCAATGCTCACACTGTACACGCTCACCGTCATTGACATCAACATCTTTCCAGGTGAAGCGAACACGATGACCTTCTCACACAAGACACAGACAGATAGTCGGAAGTGTTCTTTTCTCTTGTCAGGTTACGAAGGTGTGCCCCAGTTTTTCTCTTCTCTGCTCAGCCACATTGAGTCAGTGTTGGACGCACAAGCTTCTTCTGTTGGCTCTCCGGAGACAACTAATCACAAAGGGGCGACTTCCACTGTGGCAAGTGGGCTCTGAGACACCTCTGGGTCGGAAAAGACCATGTAAAGCATCAGTCATTTTTTAAAAGCTTAACCTAACAGCTGAAATGACTCAAACTGTTTTTTTTAATTGTGTTGTGAAGTGATTCTTCGTCACAAGATAAACAATTGGCAGAAAATGTGTTTCATACTCTTTTATTGATTAATGGGTAGCAGAGAAGACAACAGGCACAAAATACAGCACTCTATTGGCCAGTAATATTACAAATATTTTGTTTCAATTCTTCCAAGTTTTTTTGTTTTTTTAAACATCTTCACACGTATCTTTCATCTACCTTGCTGGTTGATGCAACTTACACATATGTACAAAAACAAGTTCTTTAATTGTGAAATAAATAAACATCTCATCTTTGGAATGGATGGTACTAAGATTATTCGTGCTAACTATTATTTGTGTTAGTGTGTGTGTTCAAACTTCACACAAGATTGCAATGCTTGGCAGTATAGAAAAGAGAATATAGAGTTCTATATTTGCACTTTAATGAAGTATTAAAATACCTGCTATATTGGCTTACTTATTTAATATTCGTTATTGCATTCATGTGTGCTGCAGTGTACAATGCGTTATTGCAGTTAAGTGAGCCTCTTGGTAACCCTGTTAATTCTGTAACTTGTGCAATTTGACGCAGTGTCCTCTTGGGGGCGCTTTTGCCTTTTATTCCCTATGACCTTGGCGCAATGATATTTACACGAGCACAAAGAAGTCAAGACGGCAACCACTGCAAATGTGATGTAACACCACTGAGCGATTATAACGGTTATTTTGTTTTGTGTTACCAAAAGACAAGAAAATGGCTTGAGTGTCTTCCTCATCCCTGCCTCGTCCTTGGCTTGTTAAGAGTGCAAATCTGTCTGAACCTCAAGTGACACGTTGAGACCTTGTAAGCTTTAAGTACATCACGTCCCATCTACTCACACTGTGTAACTCAACACCTGACATACGGATCAGCGTACCAAATCCATTCGTGTTTTGTTAGTGTCACCCGTGTTCATCACAAACAGTCTGATTTTAACAGTACACGAGCCTAATGAAACCACCCTTATTTCTTCAAAGAATAAATGACTCACCCTTGGGTAGAAATATCGGTTATACGTAACAGTCATAACACTTAACATATAGCTATCGATTATTGCACAAAACGGATATTAATACACAGAAATTGCTTATTGAGAATCTGTTGCAACATCTGAGACAAGAAGCACTGCGTGCCCATTTTCATGACTCAGCACTCAAAGATGCTGTGCCAAGTTTCTCGTTAGAAAAGGCATTTAAATAAAAGTACTGAATGCTGAGTTCACGTCAACTATGCAAAAAGCATGAATTCAGAGAGTCGATAGGACTCCTAAACTAAAATGAGCATAGCATTGACACAGATGGAGAAAAAAAAACAGCGGGAACCATTCGCAATAAACTCATTTTGCATCAAAAAAAGGGATACAGAGGCTGCTAATAGGAACAGGGGCAGCTGGATGTGTGAACGAGAATGAAACCGAGCGCTACTGTGCGCGAGGGTGTTCATCCTCTCCGCAGCTCTCTCAGCTCTGCGGCAACTTCACGTAACTGTGCTTCAATCTCCAGCAGCTCCTGCAGACGTAAAGGAGAGAAAACGTGACCTATTTTATGCAGACAACAGTGTACCTTTTCACATGACACACAGTGGAAACATTTTGCACACAGTTTTAGATAATAACATACTTGACAACTAAATGATGAGAATATACTGTACGACTGTAATATGGGGGCCAGACAAGGCTCTTTGTGTTTGATACTATTATTTTTTACTTGTATAGCATCTTAGTTGAGGGCAGTCGCCCAAACTGCCAAAATATGCTGAAATTAGTTGATCAATTTTGTTGTTTTGCTCTCGTGGAAGGATGATCAATTTCGCGCTTTGTCCGTGAATAATTAACTTAGTATTTAGGGTCTGACGGGGGCAGAGAGGCAATACCCTAACTTCTGACTTTCATTCGTTCAGTGACCAAGCTTACTTATTTTGTAGTACAGTATATATATATATTACAGTATATATATATATATATATATATATAATGAAGTGAAATGCCAATAATCTGTTCCAGCCCCCAAAAACCACCGCCACGTTGTTTTAGTTACGTATTTTTAACAAAGAAAACTAGCACTGATACGATATAGTTCTACTTTCCTAATAAAAGAAAAGGTAAATAAAAAATGTTTTTATAAAGTATAACTGCTTGGGCATGACCGATTAATCGGTCGATATTAGCCGTTTTCAAATAGGCAAATATCAGCAGATTTTTTTTGTTACATTTCAACACATTGCAACAAAAGACAAAGATAATGACAATCAAACAAACAAACAAGAAATCGGTGAAAGTTAAACAAATACAGTACAAAAGGACAAAGTATTGTAAAACAGTCAAATGTTTTGCCTGTTTGTCCTGTTCAGCAAATGGCTGAAAGTGCATCTGCGATTGTGGTCCTTCTTTATTTTTCAGTTTGCTCGAGCGATGGCGTATCTGAAGCTCACAACACAAAGCAAATAAATAAATAAATAAATTCTACCAATCAATGGCTCATAACTTGAACAATTCATAAATTCATAAGCTCATCACGGCGACTTGTCAAGGTGCCAAACATAAATTATGAGAAAACTCTTTTTACGATAACGTGACAACATATTGTTTCTTTGACATACCTCCCCATCGTCCTCTTCCAAGCCGCCTTCCTCATCGTCTTCATCCTCTCTGATGTACTCGTTCTCATCTTCCTCATCCTCCCCATTTTGATCGTCCTCTTCATCATCCTTAAACCTCTCCCTCTCAAACTGGCGAGTGGCCTCGTCGCTGGCTTTCTCCATCACTCTCTTCTGCTGTGGCTCCTTCACCTCCACTGCTCCTTCTTTGCTCCTCACTTCCTTTTGGCCTCCCTTTCCTCCACCATTGTCATCTTTTCTTTTGTCATCCTCGTCCTCTTCCTCATGCTTACTGTGGTCCACGTCGTCGTCTTTCTTCTCTGT
Source organism: Phycodurus eques (assembly GCF_024500275.1). Classification (NCBI taxonomy): domain Eukaryota; kingdom Metazoa; phylum Chordata; class Actinopteri; order Syngnathiformes; family Syngnathidae; genus Phycodurus; species Phycodurus eques. Next base: position 6,988,901 of record NC_084531.1, read on the forward strand.
TTGCGTCTCTTCCTGCACTCGTTGCATCTTCTTGACCAGCTCATCCAGCTCCTCCTGCTTCTCCTTCCTCGTCCGCTCCTCCTCTGGCTTATTCTTGTTCTTCAACTCCATCAGCTCCTTCTCCACCTTCTCCTTCTCCACACTCAGCTCGACCTCATCCTTCCTCTGATCGGCAACACTCTGCTGCTGAACTTCCTTTTTGTCTCTTGCCATCTTTGGCTTTGTGTCATCTTCTTCCTGACCTTTTTCGGGGCTATTTTGACTTCCTCTTTCCTTCATCTCGTAACGCTTTTTTTTCAACTCTCTCAGCAGCTCTTTGAGCTCCTCATCATTTCTCTCCTCCTTTTCCTTCTTGCTGATCTCCTCAGCTAGCAGCTCCTCAAGCTCCTTAGCTTTCTCCTCTTCATCATGGATCCCTGTATCGTCAATCCTTGGCTCATCCATCTCCCTCTTCTTGGGCTCACCTTCCACTGTTGTTTTGGCCGCATCGCTCCCCTCATCCTTCGGCTCCAAATCGCTCTCTTCATCAGCTAGATTGTATTCATACCGCTCTCTCTCTGCAATGGTCAGCAACATCATAACTCATTTCAATTTGCGCACAATAGCTGAACAAATATAACAGTGAACCCCAGCTATATCGCTGTTCATCTTTCATACTTTTAACCAATCGTTTGTATAGGTTTTTACGACAGCTAGGACTCGCCGTGGAAATCAATCACTATTGACGGTAACGAATGACTAGCGAATCACAACCGAATCATTAGTCCTTGTAATATTCAGGAAAAGAATTCTCCAAAAAATGAAAAATCCAATTTGATTATTTGAAAACTAGCTAGTGCCCTGGACACATCTTTTTTTTTTTTTGGTCAGAGATTTTGTCATAACACCAGAAAAGACACATTTTCACTGACACGCTACAGCAACCAGTTTTCCCTCAGGAATAAGATCTTGCCAAAACACTTATTTTTCATTTAAAATTGTTTACTTTAACCAGGATTTCTTGCAGTATCGTGGTCATGGTCACGTTCGAGCCGGTCCTGGTGCCGTTCAATACTGGCTGAGTACATCTGCTTCTTTAGTGAATCTTACACAACTTTATCCAATTCCTGTGCCGTGGTCTGCCACGAGCATCAGTGCAGCACCCCAGGCACGGCCATAGGATGCTTAGTTCCGCAGAGATTATCGTCTCTGGTGTGCCCTGTGATTCATTTGAACGGCTACAGGCTCCAATAGCTACAACTGCGCATATGTGCATGTGCAGTCAGTCAAAATGGTGGCGAATATTTCTATTTTTGACAGTATACAGGTACAGTGGGGCAAAAAAGTATTTAGTCTGCCACCAATTGTGCAGGTTCTCCCACTTAAAAAGATGAGAGAGGCCTGTAATTTTCATCATAGGTATAACTCACCAAGGAAAGACAAAATGAGAAAACAAATCCAGAAAATCACCGATTTTTAAAGAATTTATGAGCAAATTATGGTGGAAAATAAGTATTTGGTCATCTGCAAACAAGCAAGATTTCTGGCTCTCACAGAACTGTAATTTATTCTTTAGGAGGCTCCTCTGTCTTCTAGTCGATATCTGTATTAATGGCACCTGTTTGAACTCATTATCAGTATAAAAGACACCTGTCCACAATCTCAAACAGTCACACTCCAAACTCCACTACGGCCAACACCAAAGACCTGTCAAAGGACATCAGAAACAAAATAGTAGACCTGCACCAAGATGGGAAGACTGAATCTGCAATTGGTAAGCAGCTTGGTGTGAAGAAATCAACTGTGAGAGCAATTATTATAAAATGGAAGACATACAAGACCACTGATAGTCTCCCTCGAGATGGGACTCCACCCAAGATCTCACCCCGTGGGGTCAAAATGATCACAAGAACGGTAAGCAAAAATCCTAGAACCACACGGGGGGACCGAGCGAATGACCTGCAAAGAGCTGGGGCCAAAGTAACAAAGGCTACCATCAGTAACATACTACTCCGCCAGGGACTCGACTGATCTGTGTTAAGGAAAGAATGAATGGGGCCATGTATCGTTGAGATTTTGAGTGAAAACCTCCTTTCATCAGCAAGGGCATTGAAGATCAAATGTGGCTGGGTCTTTCAGCATGACAATGATCCCAAACACACCGCCCGGGCAACAAAGGAGTGGCTTCGTAAGAAGAATTTCAAGGTCCTGGAGTGTCCTAGCCAGTCTCCGGATCTAAACCCCAAAGAGTAGTGGAGGCTAGACTCAGGACAGAAGTGAGTATTTGCGAGCAACACTATGGTTTCATGCCTGGAAAGAGTTCCGCAGACGCATTATTTGCCTTGAGGATGTTGATGGAAAAGTACAGAGAAGGTCAAAACGAGCTACTTTATGTCTTTGTAGATCTAGAGAAAGCCTATGACAGAGTACCCAGAGAGGAACTGTGGTACTGCATGCGGAAATCTGGAGTGGCAGAGAAGTATGTTCGAATATTACAGGACATGTACGAGGGCAGGAGAACAGTGGTGAGGTGTGCTGTAGGTGTGACAGAGGAGTTTAAGGTGGAGGTGGGACTGCATCAGGGATCAGCCCTGAGCCCCTTCCTGTTTGCAGTGGGGATGGATAGGCTGACAGATGAAGTTAGACTGGAATCCCTGTGGACCATTATGTTTGCAGATGACATTGTGATCTGCAGTGAAAGCAGGGAGCAGGTGGAGGAAAGGTTAGAAAGATGGAGGCATGCAGTGGAAAGCAGAGGAATGAGGATTAGCCCAAGTAAAACAGAATATAGGTGCATAAAAGATAGGGGTCCAAGCAGGTTGGAACGGGTGGAGGAAGGTGTCAGGTGTGTTGTGTTGCAGAGGAGTCTCTGCTAGGATGAAGGGCAAAGTTTATAAGACAGTGGTAATACCAGCCATGATGTACGGATTAGAGACAGTGGCACTGAAGCAACAACAGGAAGCAGAGCTGGAGGTGGCGGAAATGAAGATGTTGAGGTTCTCACTAGGAGTGACCAGGTTGGATAAAATCAGAAATGAGTTCATCAGAGGGACGGCAAAGGTTAGATGTGTTGGAGACAAAGTTAGAGAGAGCAGACTTTGATGGTTTGGACACGTCCAGAGGAGAGAGAGTCAGTATATTGATAAAGGGTGATCAGCATGGAGCTGCCAGGCAAGAGAACCAGAGGAAGACCAAAGAGAAGGTTGATGGATGTCGTGAGGGAAGACATGAGGGCAGTTGGTGTTAGAGAGGAGGAAGCAGGAGATTGGTTTACATGGAAAAGGATGACGCGCTGTGGCGACCCAAACAGGGACAAGCCGAAAGGGAAAGAAGAAAAATTTTAATAAGTTCAAATGTGTATATAGAGTGTGGAAGAGGTAAAACTATGACAACTATATTTTTTATATGGTCTTGTTCTATCGCAGATGGGTATGGAACATTCATTAATTTTCCGCTTATCCAAACATGGGTCGTGGGCGTGCTAGAGTCTATCCCAGCTATCTTTAGGCAAGAGGCGGGATATACCCAGAACTGGTCACCAGCCAATCGCAGGGCACATATCAACAAACAACCATTCGCACTCACATTCACACCTACAGACAATTTAGAGTCTTCAATCAACCTACCATTAATGTTTTTGGGGTGTGGGAGGAAACCGGAGTACTTGGAGAAAACCCATGTCGGCACGAGGAGAACATGCAAACTCCACAGAGGCGAGGCCGGATTTGAACCCAGGTCCTCAAAACTGTGAGGCGGATGTGCTAACCAGTCGTTCATCATGCCGCGGTATGGAACATATTCTCCCAAAATATGGGTGTTCACTGTATATCATATCACACGAGGAATGAGTGAGTGAGTGCCTACCATCATCAGCCAGCCTCTGCAGCTCCCCGAGCAGACTCTGGTGTCTTTGTACTTCATCAAGTTCCGCTGCAGAAAATTAGAAACTTGACATGCACTCCACATAATCAACACTACAGCCTTACACCAAACTAAGTAGCTGCATGTAATTCACTTCACTGCAGCCTACAAATGTAAATGCAGGGGGTGCTCTGTTTATGATGGTCTCGACATAAGAGGATTCGAGGTTACGAACGTCGAACAATGAACTAGTTTGTGAAGAGGTGTAAAAATATATTGTCACGCAGCACAAGAAGCTCAGGTACTGCCATACTATACTAATAATGTTTTTGATTTTATTGTTTTACAGTATATTTATGGCCTTAAAGTGTTTTTTATACAAAAATGTAGTTATTATGAGTTTACTACTGTGTTAGCGTAGGTTAGTGATAGACTACACTGAGTTACCTACAAACTCGATTTAGTTTTAAGACTACGATGTTTTCCTACTTATAGTGCCGTGAAAAAGTATAGGCTCCCTTCAAAATGCATAGTTTTGCATAGTTTCCCCACTTTAATGGTTAAGATTATCAAATAAATGTAGATATCAGACAAATATAATCCAAGTGAACTTGAAATGCTGTTTTTTTAATGGTGATTTCATTTATGAAGAGAATTTTTTTTTTAAGTTATCTGGCCTTGTGTGAAAATGTAATGGCCCCCTAAACTGGTTGTGCCATCCTCAGGAGCAACAACTGAAATCAAGCGTTTTCTATAACTGCCAATGCGTCTTTCACATCTGTGTGGTGATATTTTGGCCCACTCTTCCTTACAGAATTGTTTGAATTCAGCAAAAGGAGGGTTTTCGAGCATGAACGGACTTTTTTAAGGTCATGCCACTGCATTTCAAACGGATTCAAGTCTGGACTTTGACTAAAAAACAAAATGAAGGTTTTGGAGTGACCTTCATTTTGTTTTTTTAAGCCATTCAGAAGTTGACATGCTGGTTTGTTTTGGATCATTATCCTGTTGTAGAACCCAAGTGCGGTTCACCTTGAGGTCACAAACCGATGGCTGAACATTCTCCTTCAGGATTTTCCGTTACGGAGCAGAATTCATGGTTCCTTCATTAACAGCAAGTTGTCCAGGTCCTGAAGGGGAAAAGCAGCCCAAGACACTATCGTCATCATGTTTGTATGATGTTCCTTTTCTGAAATGCTGTGCTACATTTACCACAGATGTAACGAGACACATATCTTCCAAAAAGCTCAATTTTTTCTCAACAATCTTGTCAGTCAGTCTATAGAATATTCTTCCAAAAGTCTTGGGAATTATTCAGAATTTTTTTTTTGCAAAACTAAGACAAACTTTTATGTTCTTTTTGGTCAGCAGTGCTTTTCGCCTTGGAACTCTGTCATGGATGCCATTTTTGCCCAGTCTCTTCCTTATTGTTGTGTACTGACCTTAAATGAGGCAAGGGAGGGACTGCAGTTTTTTGGAAGTTGTCATGAGTTGCTTTGTGGCCTCCTGGATGAGTCATTGCTGTTCTCTTGGAGTAATCTTAGGCCGGCCACTTCTGGAAAGCTTCAGCACCGTTCTATGTTATCACCACGTGAGGATAATGGCTCTCCATATGGTTTGCTCGAATCCTAAAGCTTTAGAAATGTCTTTTGTAAACCCTTTCCAGACTGATAGATGTCAATTACTTTAGTTATCCACTGTTTTGGATTCTCTTTGGATTGTGTCTTTTTTTTTACAGTTGTTTAGATCTTTTGTCCGACTTCCTTTTGTCGGGACAGATTCTGTTTCAGTGATTTGTTGATTGAACAGGTCTGGAGGTAATCAGGCTTGGGTGTGATCAGTGAAAATTAACCAAAAATTGTGATTAGCCACAATTAATTCATGATTTAACAAAGGGGCTAATTACTTTTTCACACAGGGCCAGGTAACATTGATTAGTTTGTTTTCCTTAATAAATTAAATCACCATTTAAAAGCAGCATTTTAAGTTTACTTGGGTTATATTTGTCTGATATTTACACTTGTTTGATGATCTTGAACATTAAAAGGGGAGAAACTCTGCAATAATATAATAATTAAAGAAGGGGGCCAATACTTTTTCACGGCACTATAGGTACAAATTTGGGTTATATCGCCGCCGTTGGAACCTCTAAGATTCATACAATTAATAAGCAGACCAAAATGTTCAGGAATATATGGCCGTCGTATGTTCCTATAATACATATCATATAATACATGTTCCAAAGGAATGTGCAGTGTTAACAAATGTTTCCATGCTTTGTCAGCCAGACATTGTGTGACATAGAGCCAGGAGTTGAATGAGCAGTGAGTCCACTGCTAATGTTAGCTTCTAAAGTTGAGAGTTATGGAAGAGTGTTTTTTGTCTTTCAGAGTTAAAATTTTGATATGATTTGATTTTTATTTTTTTACTGCCACCCTGAATAGAGGGAAAAAAATGGGAAGGAGAGTTGATGACACTTACTGTTAAGTAAGAAACATCAGGTGTATGTGTGACAGATTATTACATCACCTTCGTCATTTGTCATTGAAAGTATGCATTAATGTATTGCCGTAATATATTAATGACTGTAATATTAATATATTATTTTATACTTCTGTGGCTGTTAAGGATGTCACATGTTGCTTAATGCCTGTAGAACAGTTTTTGACAATTATAAAATAATAACATCGTAGTATGAATATGATATCCATTTCCATCCATCCATTTTCAACACCGCTTATCCTGGTTAGGGTCACGGGGCGCTAGAGCCTATCCCAGCTGACTTCGTGCGAAAGGCAGACTACACCCTGAACTGGTCGCCAGTCAGTCGCAGGGCACATACAGACACGGACAACCATTCGCACTCACATTTGCACCGTCACTGAGTGGGAACCGAATCCCACGCTGCCCGCACCAAAGTCAGGCAAGTGTACCACTACACCATCAGGGACTGAATATGATATAGTACACAAATATTTGTGATCATATGCTGTGTGAATATCTGGAAATATTACCTGCTAGCTGAGGGTTGCACTCATGTTGTGACCCATCTCCATTCAGCGTTTCTTGAACAATACATTCAACCTTCAGACAAAACACAAAAGTAATTGCTGATGAAAATTTGGAATATACTGTACATATCACAGCGAAGAAAAAGAATGCAATAACAGACTCAATCCTGACCTTTGCATCATTGAGGGGTGAAATTACTGGCCGACATCCCACTGGAGCAAATAAAAGGAGAATTAGTGTAATCATATTTTAAATTTCTGCCAATTCGCAAACTAATAAAAGAAAAACAAAAACAAGCAGTGTTTTATGCTGCGTCAGAGAGGGAGGACTAGTTATCAGGTAAGCACAGTTCCCTTGAAGTGACAGCGCAAAGAAGCTTACATCTCTCACACACTCACATGCACACACACACGATTCCCAGGGGCATAAGGCTGCAGGCACTGTAGTTTCCATCCAGGGCTAAATCTGTCTCAAATCCCTTACTGCCATTATACTATATCATTAAAGGAAACCTAAGCAGTGCAGCACTACCCTGCTGTCAGTCTATAGGCGGTTGAACATTGTGTTTCTATCTATACAGACAAATTAAAAAAGAAAAAAACTAAGCAAAACTATTCATCAATTTGTAAATAAGAAAAAAGAGAGTCTGATGTCAATGAATACGATGTGAACAATGGCATTTATTTGGTTTGTTACAGGTTCAATAAGTAGCGGTTGCAGACAGCATTAATTCTATGGCCCAAAGCTGTAGAAACATCAAACCACAACACTATATGGCAGAAATTAATAATTTCTGTATGTATTAAACCCGTGGAAAGGCCATGCAGAGGGGGAATGACAGAGATACTCATAATATTATCACAATATTACACCAACGTTAATGATAATATCATGATACACTGACTCATCAATATAGTGCAAGAAATGTATCTTTAATATGAAAACTAATATTATTTATGAAAAACACACTTTTCACTCATAATTTACCACATACAAATAGTCTACTTAAAATCTGATTATGTTCCAGGGGTGAGAATTCAAATGTTTCCAAACATATTTTTGTGTAGATATGCTTTTTGAACAATACATATGGTGTATTATATTAGATTCACATACCTACTTAGTTTTGGTTGATATTTGAAATTGAAAATGAGCCCTTAACACTATAAGTATATTTATATGTATTGATGTTCACACTGTCATGAATAGGGGTGTAACAGGAATAACAGTCACACTCACTAGGCCGTCTGAATCGTAAACTAGAGTTTGGTGAAAACAACAGGAAGTCTGATGCTGTGTATAACAAAAACAGCACTATACGAACTGCTCTATATAGTACACATTAACTTTGCAATTGGATCACAAAGCGAATCTCAGCTGAATTTGGGTGAGAGGCAGGTACACTCTGGACTGGTCACTAGTCAGTCACAGGGAACATATTGACAAACAAGCCATCACACTCACATTCACACTTGTGGACAATTTAGGTTGAGTTCGGAATCGTTCACTCATTCTCGACTCCATATAACATGTTTAATCGAGTGGACAATATACTTCACTCATCAGTCAAATGAAAAACTGGTGCGACTTTAAAAAAAAAATACTACATGAAATGGTTTTCTTTTGTGAAACAGCATGTCGTGTCTGTTAAAATATGCATTGGTGAAGGAAAATAACAAGTCGAACGAGTACACTGCGGTAGACTGCAATGTTGTTATTATGCCGACCCTCGTCCACTCACAGTAAGGCAAGCGAGGCGGGACAGCCCTGCAAAAGGGGCTATGGAAACAAAAGACAAATCCACAATACAGTACATTACAATGTCAATCATTGGCATTTTCAGAATTGCTTTCACGCTTTCTGTTAGTGTTAATAAAAACCCACTTGAGGTCGACCCTGTATAGTGAAGTCAAAGATTGTTTTTGAATACATTATACAACCCCAATTCCAATTAAGTTGGGACGTTGTGTTAAACATAAATAAAAACAGAATACAATGATTTGAAAATCATGTTCAACCTATATTTAATTGACTACACTATAAAGATAAGATATTTAATCTTCAAACCAATAAACTTGATTGTTTTTAGCAAATAATCATTAACTTAGAATTTTATGGCTGCAACATGTTCCAGAACAGCTGGGACAGGTGGCAAAAAAAGACTGAGAAAGTTGAGGTTCACCTCTTTGTGAACAAGTGTCTGAAAAAGTAGTTTAAGGACAATGCTCCTCAACGTACAATTGCAAGGAATTTAGGGATTTCATCATCTACGGTCCATAATATCATCAAAAGGTTCAGAGAATCTGGAGAAATCATTGCATGGAAGCGGCAAGGCCGAAAACCAACATTGAATGCCCGTGACCTTTGATCCCTCAGGCGGCACTGCATCAAAAACCGACATTAATGTGTAAAGGATATCACCACATGGGCTCAGGAACACTTCAGAAAACCATTGTCAGTAAATACAGTTCGGCGCTACATCCATAAGTGCAACTTGAAACTCTACTATGCAAAGCAAAAGCTATTTATCAACAACACCCAGAAACGCCGCCGGCTTCTCTGGGCCCGAGCTCATCTAAGATGGACTGCTGCAAAGTGGAAAAGTGTTCTGTGGTCTGACGAGTCCACATTTCAAATTGTTTTTAGCAATTGTGGACGTCGTGTCCTCCGGGCCAAAGAGGAAAAGAACCATCCAGACTGTTATGGACACAAAGTTCAAAAGCCAGCGTCTGTGATGGTATGGGGCTGTGTTAGTGCCAATGGCATGGGTAACTTACACATCTGTGAAGGCACCATTAATGCTGAAAGGTACATACAGGTTTTGGAGAAACATATGCTGCCATCCAAGCAACGTATTTTTCACGAACGCCCATGCTTATTTCAGCAAGACAATGCCAAACCACATCCTGCACGTAACAACAGCGTGGCTTCGTAGTAAAAGAGTGCGGGTACTAGACTGGCCTGCCTGAAATCCAGACCAGTCTCCCATTGAAAGTGTGTGGCGCATTATCCATCCATCCATCCATTTTCTGAGCCGCTTATCCCCACTAGGGAAGCGTAAAATACGACAACGGAGACCCCGGACTGTTGAACAGCTGAAGCTGTACATCAAGCAAGAATGGGAAATAATTCCACCTACAAAGCTTCAACAATTAGTGTCCTCAGTTCCCAAATGTGTATTGAATGTTGTTAAAAGAAAAGGTGATGTAACACAGTGGTAAACATGACCCTGTCCCAGCTTTTTTGGAACGTGTTGCAGCCATAAAATTCTAAGTTAATGATTATTTGCTAACCCCAACTTCATTGGAATTGGGGTTGTACATGTTTGAAGATAATTGCTGTAAACATGTCTATGTAGTACTGAATTGTGGAGATATAGCATCAACATTTTTGGCCAGGGCCCTGACACACTGAGTTGTGCCTCCCTCACTTTATAAGAACTTCAGCGCTTTTGTTTGCATCAGTGGTTATCCAGCGCAATTGCAATTTGCAGTTAGCTAGTTAGTTAGCTAGCGATACCTACACCCAGAAAATTGATCTTCCCTTCGAGTAGTCCGCTGGCATGGCCACTTCGGAGCACCTTGTCGGTCAAAAAGAAAAAAAAAAGTCCAGCCGTGACAGCCAGCGTGTTGACCGTGCCTTTGCGCTGGCATGGCCTACTTATTGCATTGTGGAAAGGCCCCGCGACAATCCGGTAGGATATAGTACAGCCACCGGCAGATATATTTTCACATGTAGGAATGTATAGGTATAAGAAAGTAGCTAAATGAAGTAGCATTCATGTTTAGTAGGATCTTGGTAGTGCTATTTTTTTGACAGTTGATTTTCACACATTCAGCAGACATGCCCACAACATTTGACAGTGGAGACAATAGCTTAATTTTTCACCATTTTGAAGCCTCATTTTATTTATTTATATATTACTTTAGAGGGACTTTAACTGGCCGAGGCATCATAGGCATCAACCACACAGCTGGGGAGCAGATACATTATCCTAAAAATACATCCTGGACGATTCTGTATCGAGGAAGGCGAAGGGCGACTCTTTGGAAATCAAAACAATCTAATGCTAAAAATAAAAGACAGCGAGCATGCTGAGAAACAAAGCCAAATTTATGAAACGGAGCATGTTTTGGTTCCCTAAATTTTTTTAAATTCAGTTTCCTGAGTTGTAATTATTTATTTGCTGTTGCTGCACTTGTTTCAAATTTCCAATATAAGGTCCTCACCTGTTTTTCATTGGCGTGTTTGTGAGATGGTGGTTAAGGTGTGTGTATGTCTGCGTTTATTGGGGGGGGGGGGGGGGGGGCCTCGCACGCGGTGCCATCCAAGCTCGGACCGCCACTGCTTGGACCTTATTCACTGCCTATCAGGGATATCGGATAAATGCTCAAACGGCTTGCAATATACCCCCAAATAAAGGCCGCAAACACTTGGACGAATTCACAATCGGCCGCACGTGGGGTCGCTCTTGTCACCTGCTTAATGCCCAACTGCGCATGTAAGCAGTTTTATTTGATCAAAATATGGGATTCCGTCTCAAAATACAGAACACTTACAGTGAGCGGCTAAAAGACGTTTAACAAATGACACAAAAGGTTTCTTCGATATTGAGACATTTTCCCATTAATTTACGTTGTGACCGACGCAGGCAAGAAGTGAAATGACCATCACTGACCTCCCACGGCTGCCAACAGACAAACTGCGGCTGTCAGGACTCCCATAAGATTAAAAAACAAAGGTTTCGTCCAGGATATTCTTCAAACCACCGCGGGTTGGATGTGGATGCCAGTCATCATACACGCACACGCACGCACACCCGCATTGAGCCGTGTAGTTGCGTACGCGTGCGCGAGCATTTGTTGGGTCAGGTGACGTAGCCCAGCTCGAGCCGAAACCTCAACTATGTCACCTGTACTCTGTAAAGCAATAAAATGGAAGATGGCGAGCGTCCCTCCATTCAAATTCGAATGCACGCTCATTGAATCTTCACCATTAATCGTTAAAATAATCAAATACAAATAATAATCAGACTTGCATTAAAATAGTTCTCCTGCATATATTTTGTTCATTTTTTGGGGGTTGATTGGATTAAGTGGACGTAAATATAGTATTTACAAAGCCAGTTGCGTGCTGTGTTGAGCGCTAGTGCCTCCTAGAGGCACACAGCGATGCTCGACTAAAACGTGATGCAGTACAGCGCTTGAAACTCATTCGCTGCCAGTCCTCCATGTTAACATGGATATTTTGAAGTCAACATTCGTCAATGGCAGTGATTAATGTTGACGTATTCCATACTCAATCCAAGACGTAGTCAGTGGTATATCACTGACTTACATTTACAACCTCTATTCTCATATTTTTCCATGGGTGTCTCAAATTCATCCTCGCAGGGCCAGCCGAGGTCGACGATGCCATCAGCATTTTTCTGTCCGGATTGTCTGGTCAGAGCAAAACATGTTCCAGCCAACTTTAAACACCAAATCACATCTGCAGCCTTCGGCCCACAATACATACCCAAAAAAATAAATAAATCTACATCTCTAATGATTATGTTTTATTGAAATATTTTTTTTAAAAGCTTAGCTAAAATATTGACTTTGAACTGCTCCAGACGATGCAAAGGCAGTTGCATGCTGTTATATTGCATTTTTGTATCCTATTGATGGTTTGTTTCGACATGATAGCGGTGGTATTAAATGGTGGCTTTAGTTGGGTAAAACTCCACTAAGGGCCTACCACTGCATACAGTAAATCCAAAGCATTTATCATAAATGTGAACCAGCTCTTAGAGTCATTCAGTGTTGGATATTATACATTCCTCGTTTTTGTAACACCGTTTCTTGGTTTTCTCAACGCTGATGTCACTTAATTGTGGGAGTAGGCCTGGGTGGGCGACTCGGTTGGTTGGGACCAATGTATTTCAGAGGAGTGCACTTTGGCTTCTCAATCACTTCGAGACCCAAATATGGTTGCAAGGCTCTGGGGACACGCACTGATCCTTCCTGCGGGTACAGAAATGTAGAAAATAATGTGGTAACATATCTAAACTGTTTATCCACATATTATTAGGGCTACAGATTCATCTGATTGTTAACAAGTTGAAGATGATATGGATTCATATTGACCTGAGTGTGCCATCTTGTGATGTCTTTACAGGATTAATGAATATGTTTAAAAGTCTCATGAATGCCCCTCTCCCAAAAAAAATAAAAAATAAAAATCAGTTATAAATTGGACTCTGTATATGTAATTCTTATCAGCAAGGACAGACAACATAAGACTGTCATTTGGAACGCAATTTGTAATATACTGTATCTTGCTTGAAAAAGAGACAATGGGAAGTCATTTGAATGCACTATATTAGAGTATTCTATGGCATTTAGTGACTTTCAGTTTGGGCTGGATTTTGTAAATAACTTTCTGACTTACATGTAATTAGATTTTACTTTGCATAGAAAGGACATTCGACATGCAGAGATTTCAGGAGGCCCCAAAAAATAAAGCCTTTCTTCACACTGGAATCTTACTTTGGTTTGGTGAGTCTCCAGGATGGCAATGATTGTTCTGGGTATGGCGCATGCTGTAGCATTCACCTAAAAACAAAACAAGTAGGTTTGCTGTATGCTGAAACAGCAGGGGGGGGGGAAAACAAAACAGTCTCCTCCGCAGTCATACTGTGTGGGCGTACTGCAGGCTGCCATCCGCTCTCTCGTACAGGATGTTGAGGCGTCTGCTCTGGTAGTCAGTACAGTTTGACCCACTAGAAATCTGAAAGACAGGAGGAAATTAGGAATGCATCTGGCACATCAGTTTGCTTGCAACACTATGAAGTCTATTAAATGGGGGGAAAGTGGACATGGTACATTGCCTAATTTCAAATCAGGTGATCGTCTTCTTGTAGAAACAAGCAGAACAGTAATAATATATGTATAATAATAATGACATTAATAACATAATGCTGCTGACCTCGCCATAACTGTTCCTCCCAGGCATCCATGCTTCAATGTCATACTTTCTATATGCTGGAGGACCCAACTCCTGTGTTGGCATGTCCAACACACTAGGGGAAAAAAATACCCAAATTACAAAATGCAATCAGAGCTCAGCGATATGATGCAAGCAAGATTGTATTGTGTGCCTTTTCTGACCGGTAGTGTAGCTCGAGTGCAGAAAATATTTCTTTTTGCATGGAAACAAACTCCTCTAAGAGCTGCGCGCTCTCCTCCCCTGTCTCGTTTGCCGTCACTCCAAACATCTCTACCTAGACACACCAACAGCACTATTTCAAGCTTATTTGAACAATTACAAAGCAAAGGCTGTACTTCATTATACTTTAGTTCTATGCTCCCACAGACAAAAATCACTTGCAGGATTAAGTGTTTATCTACTGCATCGACCCATCTCATCTAAGCAAGTCAGCAGCACAGGCCTGACATCAGAGAGATCAAATGGAATGTGTTTGAATTATAATCTGTTGAGCAATCGTGCTGCTATTAAATCTGGTAAAAGCTTTGTGGTAATGCTTGTCTATAGGCTTTCAAAACCAACAGTGTTGATCAAAACTGAATTTACTTTAGTAATGGTGTGATTTTTGCTACAGCTTCGGCATTGGATGTAAAGTAACTCACTACTACTTTAGTTGTCAACTGAGTCTATACTAACCTTATTAAAGTGATGAACTCTATAGAGGCCCCAGGTCTCTCTCCCCGTGTCTGTCTCTGCTCTGTAACATGTACTGCTGCACACTGTCCTACAGCAGGAGGCGGCAAAACATGTCAGCTAAAACTATTTCACACAAAATGTCACTGGGAGTGAGTGGGGACTTCATACCTGACAGGTAGATCCTTAAAATTAACTGCATGATCCATGAAATAACCTGGGGAGGAGAGGTATCATACTGAATGTGAAAAAGTTGTTTCTATCTCAAATGGACATTTTAAGTCAACATGAAAAGTCTAGTCTTCCAAAAAAAAAAAAAAAAAAAAAAAAAAAAACCTTGAAACTTGGATCACCTGATTTTAACTTTATATGGCCTCTTATTTCCAATGGCAGTCAGAATGGGCATAGTCTATCACTAACGCAGTAGTAAAGTCAAAATTACAGTAACCATTTGTATGAAAAAAAACAAACAGTTCTTGACCATAAATATTAAAGAGTCAAATTAAAACCAGTAAGTACAAGCAGTAACTGAGCGCGTCTTTTGCGCCACGTGACTATGTATTCTCACACCACTGCGCAAACTAGTTCACTGCGTGACACTTCTAACCTTGAAATGCCATATGTCACTCACTGAGGACCAAGGAACCTCTGTATACGAAAGTATCATAAACAAATAAAAAACTGGAATAAGCATCTATGCAGTGGCACTGACAAACAATCAAAACGGTCAGTTATTTATAGGAGGAAAAAATAAAAACAGTAGGGTTGACCTGCCACTCCAACTTCTCCAGTCCCAGCCAGGTTTAGGTCCGGGAAACGAGCTGGGTCCAGTGAGTAGACCTGAGAGCGATGGGCATTAGGCTGCATGCCACATCCCTCCTGACGATAAGACAACGAATGAGAGACCCTTTTAACAGAAGTTAGCTTGACATTGCCAATCCGTAACTCGCAGAAAAAGGTACATATCATGAATGCCATTAACTTGGGCTCCATTCAATTTTGGTTTAACAGAGGCAGCTTCCTGCTAATTATTATCATGGAATTGTTTTTGCCTCATGTTCTACATTTGCCTCAATTGTGAGCATTTTTTTTTTTTTTTTTTTAAAGATAATTAACTTGATCATGCAGTCCAAATATCACAGACCCAAAAAGAAAATATGCTACTTACAAACACAACACCCTTGAGCATGTCAGGTACAACCATGGGAATGAAGCTCTGTTGGAGCAAAAAAAACACATTACCATTTATAAAAAGGTTTATACCCTACAAATTTTCTTTATCAATATCTAATCTTTCAGCTGCTTACATGGCGTTGCAGTGTGTCAAGTGCATAGTTTTGGAGCGCAGTCTGAAGTCTGGCCCCTGCTCCTCTCAGATAGTAAGATCTATGACCTGAGACATGAGCAAGATGCCTGAAGGAACGCAAAGATACATATATATAAGAATGTATATACTTGGGGAGGCATTTGAAAAGGTACAACCATATTCATTCCAAATTTCAATGTCATTGCTGCCAGCTCATATGTCGAATCAACAAGAAGAAATCTGATCGATAAGCAGCACAACATCACCTCTGTCTGATGAGACCACCCAACTGCTCCCCCAGTTCGACATGGCCTCTGGGCTTAAAGTCAAATTCTTCAACAAAGAAAAACCTTGCTTTCAATATACATGTAAGTATAGAGTGAATTCAAGCCTCACTGCAGCTCACAACACTCACCAGGTTTCTGACCAACCAGCTCCACTACCCTCGCTTGGCTCTCATCTCCAATGGGCTGAGAAGAACAGTTTTGAAATGTCAACAATATCATACTTTACATAAAGATTAAAAAAAAAGCCTGTCACATATGACTTTAAGTGAATTCTCACAACATCTGGGTGTGTGGAGTTGGGCAGACGAAGTGCTCGGCTATAGTGTTCCTGATCCAACTGAGTCTCTCTGGGATAGAGATTGTTGAGTCTTTTACGGACCTCTCGACCTTTCAGCAGTGCCTGGTTGTACTCTGGAAGCTGTGTCGTCAACAGATGCATGTATATCAAGACCAAAAGTCTGATGTATTGATCCAGTCAATATTTACAAAATGATTAGCAATTGCCAATTTTTGACTTACATTGGCGAGAGCTTTCTTTCTGTGTTTTGCCTGAGAAGAGATGATTTTTGCCAAATTCATTACACAGATGCACGCACAAATATACAAGTTAAGAATGCAGAACTATTCTTGTATCCAAGTCAGGGGTGAGCATAGAGATTTGTCACTTAATTGAGAATAAAAAATAATTAGTTTGTGTGATTATTGAAAACATTAGGGCAAATTGAACTGTACTACTTGTCCACAACCAGCTGAGGTTACTGTTGATTCAGTTTAAACTAATTTGAGGTATAATGTCAACCTTTTTTACACCATGGACAGGTTTCACAAAGAGCAATTTAAATAAACCGGCACAGAAACCATACATTTTTTATTTTTTATTTTTTTTAAATGCAACTCACCATTATTCTGCTGTAATTAGTGGGAGCCTTGTGCTTGTTTTTATTCAACAAACTGGTCCCATTTTGGGGTAATGAGAGACTATGACGCTCAAGTGTTTATGGCCAGTCTACTCTGTAATTTTGTTTTATTTGCCCAATCTTTTTTATTATTATTATTATTCCAGTATTTATTAATTATACCCTTTAAGTGTTCTTCATATAAATATTTACTCTAATTCCGACTTTACTACATTAGCATTCCGACTTGCGTACAAAGTCCGGTTAAAGCCGTAGGAATGGAATTTGGTTGAAAACTAAGGACCCACTGTATTTGTGCAAATAAAGATATTGATCAAGAATGTATTTTTGCCTCCAAAAATATACTTCTTACATATCTATGAATTGATCAATCAAATGCACATTTCCAATCCATGTAAGAAGACAGAACAATGGATTTAAAAAAATAAATAAATAAAAGCAAGAACAAAAAAAAATTAAAAAAAATGGAACACTTCAATGACCTTTATTCTTTACTGACCACTAAGGCTCTGACGGTTCCGCTTATGTACTGCTTCTGCTGCTCCAGCTCCGAGATTTCCGTTCGTACTGCCTGGAGCTGCTGCCACACACACACCTGAAAGCAACACACACGCATGCCAACAATTCTAGAAAACTGAATTGGAGAGAACGACAACAAAATATAACTTTTTGCTAGCTCCACTTACAATTTCCCTGACATCTTCGCCGCACAGCTCGCCCTTCCTGCTCTCTACATCGGCGATGACTTTGTCGGTCTCGTCGCACACTGCTCTCATGTCCAGCTGCGGCTTGTCACTATATCCTTCACGAACATGCTCATACAAGCTGCTCCGATGAGAAAAGCGACGGAGACCTATTAAACACACATTCTGCTTTGAGTAATTTCGCACCACCGGCGTCAAAACAAACTTAGTAAGGCTTCTTGTAGATGAACAGGCGACCACGTATGTCGCCATGTTGGACATATGATGGCTGTTGCATTCATAACTATAGGAATTTATTTATACACACGCGATGAGCGCTGATGACCACGCTTTACCGTGCAATATACATTGGATTGAAACTGCCCATTTGAAATCATACGTAATAAAGGTTATGACATAATAATTCGTTGTAATAATATAAAAGTAATCCGTAGGTAATCCCCGCTCTTATGAAAAGCCAAAAGCACTCTTTGCAACTACACCGAAGCTGTACGAAAAGGCAGCACGACTCCGGAAGCAGAAAAAGAACATCAACGGTTCCTTGGCAATTTATTTGTACGAAAGCTATGTATTTACAGCGTGTACAGCTGTCCGGTGTTGTTGTTTTGCATACTTAAAGACTGGGGGTAGGAATATTAACATTATAACAAGTGTGGACGAAAAGCAGAGCTATTGTCACGAGCCAAAGGTCAGCCAATCAGGTGAGCGGAAACTAAGCGCTGCGGTGATCCAGTCTGACGTGACAAGTGCGGCCGGCTGGAGCTCAACTCACTTTATATTTCTTTCTCCGTATTCCCAAAACAACCTCTACACGTCCTCGTTATTCAGCCGCATTCATGGGGCTCATTGCCACAGTGGAGTATATACCTGGTCACCGCGGGACGCGTCATGAACAGGAGGGGAATCGTTCCCGTGTGCGCTAATTTTCTGTGTGTACGTTGGTTTTGTGCGTGTGGCTGGATGGACAGCGTGTAGCCTGACTCGTCTTCACCGCAGGCCAGACAAAACCTATCGGCTGTGCCCGGAGCAGCACAGTACTACTGTCTGTGAATAAAAGCGGGGGTTCGGGCGCAAACGACCTTCCTCACACATTTCTGTTAAGAGTGAGACACAACCGCCTTCACGGTGGAAACGAGAAGAAGAGCAAAGGTAGTGTTGACATGAAAACAGCTTGCCATGTAAAGTATTTTATGAATGAATACAGTGTTGGTGTTATTTGACAACCCCAACCAACAACAACCCCTAAACCCACAACGTTAACATTAAGCTGCACTACTCCAATAATACATGCTGTGCGTGTGTGTACTGCTCTTCAGATGAATGCTGTGCGTGGGGGCACAGTCACATGGCGCCCTCAGCCATGGCAGGACGGGGATGGAGGAGGAGGAGAGCCTCTGTCAGACAGTGACTCAGAAGAGGAGGACTTCCCCGATGACAGCACCACTCCGCTGGGAGACTACGTCACTCTCGGTGAGGCAGCCTCAAATAATGAGGGGGTCCCCTTCAAGGACATGACTTGCAGACGAGTCAGTTGATTTCCTTTCCTTTCCTCCCATGACCTTCTCGACGGCTCAGTGTGGCTCTTACGTCCCTATGTCCTTTCTCTTCATGCATTCTTAGGACTGAAGCAGCTCCTGGATGCTCAGCAACTGTGTGATGTGACCCTGCTTGTTGAGGGGAGAAAGTTCCTGTGTCACAGGTACACCTAGCACATTCTACAACTCACCCACGACTCATTAGATGTTATTTACTGATATGTACGCTAAAATAACAATGCTATTCTGAATAATGTAGTTCCAAGACCAATGTGAACTCCAGTCCCAAGTTAGGCTTTTATATGTAAAATACATATATATATATATATATATATATATATATAAATAAAGCTCTGTAATTGGCTGGTGACCAATCGAGGGTGTACCACGATTCTCGCCCATAGTCAACTGGGATAGGTTCCGGGACTATATTGAGGGTAAATTGTGTATAATTTATGGAGGAACGATATCACAGCATACGTTCTACCTAAAATGGGGACAACTCTTATTTGATTGAAGGCAACACTTAATATTTTATGTCATTTGGCAATTAATCCCATAGTTGCCTCACACAGTGGTGTCTTGGGATACACGTGAATCAACTTATGAGTTTTTTAAAACATGAGCTGTCGATCGGCTGATTTTTTTTTTTTTTTTTTTGCTTTGACTTGCGAGCTCAACCTTGAGATAAGAGTGCTGTATGGTGGCAGGTAACTCAACTCACTTCACAACAACCGGCAGTATTTTATGTCATTTGGCAATTAAGTCCATAGTTGTCTCATACAGTGGTGTCTTGGGATACACGTGAAGAAGACGAAGAATCATCTTTATTGTCATGAACACGAATGCATGCATGCATGCACACGAAATTTGTTCTCTGCATTTTACCCATCACAGTGAACACACTGGAGCAGGGGCAACTTAAGCGCCCATGAGCTTTTTAAAGGTCAGAGGACAAATATGTTAAAAACAATTCTTAATAACTAGAACGCCTTTACAAACCACATCACAACAAGCGGCAGTTTGGCACATATAATTAGAAAACATTCTTCAAATAAGAGGCCTCATAATGTTTATTGCCACGCTCATCTTAAATTTATTGTCAAACTAAATTTAAAACAAAGAAAATTGAATTTGTGTATTTAAACTTGAACTGTGTTCTTATTTATTTCTGTCTTATACTGCACTTCTGCCAGGTGGCTAAGGGGTGTACACCAGTATGAGCAGCACAATGTGCACTGAAGGAGAAAGTGTGACAAAAATGGTTTAATTATTTTCAATTGTATTTAATTTTCATAACTGTGTTTTTATAAAGTATAATATTAGCATGCGTAATGCTATTTTTCTCATTAAAACACATTAGAAACATCTTTTTTTTTTTTTTTTAGGGGGGCTAAACCGGATTAAGGGCGTTTCTATTCATTTCAATGGAGAAAGATGATTTGAGATTAGTATTTTGAGTTACAAGTGTGGTCAAGGAATGGAAGGCTAAGTGTTGACATTTAGAATTGTTCCAAGTTTTCTTCCATCCATCCCTCCATTTTCGATACCGCTTATCCGCACTCGGGTCGCAGGCGTGCTGGAGCCTATCCCAGCTATCTTCGGGCGAGAGGCAGGGTACACCCTGAACTGGTCACCAGCCAATCGCAGGGCACACATAAGCAAACAACCATTCGCACTCACATTCACACCTACAGGCAATTAGAGTCTTCAACAACCTACCACACATGTTTTTGGGATGTGGGAGGAAATGGTATGGTATGCAAATTTCAATGGCTTCAGATGTTTTTGGAGCTCCATGTGAATGCCGAGTGTTTTAAAAACCTTGTCATATGTACGCAAAACTTCACTCTCGACTGTTCAGGGTGCTCCTAGCAGCCGTGAGCCCGTACTTCAGGGCCATGTTCACCAGTCCTCTGGTGGAGTCACGCCTCACCGAGATCCGACTGGAGGAAGTGACACCATCTGTCATGGAGACGGTCATCCAGTTTGTGTACACTGGAGAGGCGGGTCTCTCTCTGGAAACCGCTGAGGATCTATTTGTGGCTGCCAACCGCCTTCAGGTCATGCCTCTTCAGGACCTGTGCTCCAGGTGAAGTCATGCTTGCGGTTTAATGTTCTCGTTCTTTTTAGTTGCATTTAAATGTTATTTTTCTGTGCTCAATTTATCCTCTGCAGATTTCTGTTTGAGCACCTGTCGCTGGACAACTGTCTGGGGATGTACTCCCTAGCTCGATCTCACCATGACCAGCTGTTGCTCCGTGCCTCCCTCCGGCTGGTGGCCCAGCATTTTCCGCGCGTGTCCCGCCATAAAGACTTCCTCCTTCTAGATCACGGCACCCTAGGTAGCCTCTTGAGTTCAGACCGCTTGGGAGTAGACTCTGAGGCAGAGGTGTATGATGCCGCGAGGCGCTGGGCCGAGCACCAACCGTTGGATCGCTACGCCCACATGCCAGCCCTGCTTCACCACCTGCGGCCAGGACTGTTGTCCCAGGAGGAGAGTCGAAGACTGAGCCAGGAGTTAGGGCCTGCTGCAGCTGGTGAAGGCCTTGGAGGGCCCCTTCGACCAAGGGAGGGAATGTTTGAGAAGAAAATTGTGTGTGTGGACCTGACACCGAGGGAAGATGAGAATTTAGCTGCACGAGACTACACCGTGGACTGCTTTGACCCACGGACGGGTAAGTGGGAGAAGCTGGCGGCGTTGGGCTCACTGGTGAGTCCCGGCTGCACGGCTGTGGGCGAAAGGCTGTTTGTTGCAGGAGGGATTCTGGGCACTGGCTCAGTGTCTTCAGCTGTGCACGAATATGACTCTGTTCTGGACCGCTGGACAGAACGCTCTTCAATGGGTCTACCTCGATGTATGCTGGGCCTTCTTGGCTGTGGTGAGTCGCTGTATGCCTTGGGGGGAAGCAATCGCTCGGCACTGCTGGACTCAAGTGAGACCCTGGAACTAGCTACATTGAAGTGGGCACCGGGTCCTCAGTTACCCCTCCCCCTGCGTGCCTTCGCCTGTGCAGCGCTGCGGGGACGACTCTACCTTTTAGGTGGAACAACACTTGAACAGAACCGGGCCGTCATCCACTCAGGAGTACTTATTTATCACACTCTGACAGACTGCTGGACTCGAGTGGCTCTGGACTCTGGTGCCACCTGCCTTGCTGGTGGTGTAGCAGTGCGAGGAGGAGTCTGTGCCATTGGCGGATACATCAGGGATACCACCAAGTTTCTAGATGGAAACTACACCAATCTGGAGACTTTAGACGCCACCGGCCGTGTACTGTTTTTCAGGGAGCGCAGGGCATTTGGTGTAGAGCGAGAGGTGACCGGAGGAGGTGTCTCTGCAGGGCAACGCGTGGCCGCAGGAGGGGGCAGCGACAGAGCACCAAGCCCTGTAGTTTTTCCCGGTCTGCCACGGCGGATTGCAGCCGGGGGTGTGGCCAGGTGGAAACGGAGGATTTATGTTTTGGGCGGAGAAAACGGTTCCCGGTTCTATGACAGTGTCTACTGTTGGAAGCCTGGCTGGCGCAGCTGGGTCCAGCGACGTGAGAAACTCCCTGGAGACACGGGAGGCGTCAGTCAGTTTGGTTGCACCACTCTAAAGTTCCCCAAGAAACACATTCTCTCCAGACTGAGACGAGCCAAAGAAAACTGCGTCGTGCATGAGTAGCTTGACAGGACCCTGTCGAAATGAAGCTAAAGCAGTACAACTACAGGTGAGCTCCAGGATGGGGGAGCTTCAACTTGGTTGCACTTTCACAAGAGTCTAGATTGCAACCACACCATAGATCCTAGAAACAAATGGCAGGACTAAATTAGGTTTAAATGCACCTGAATGTACTTTCATCATCTCACACTGAAATGTTTCAAAGAGGTTTTATTTAACTGTATCTAGGTTTGACATTAAGAAAGTTTTTCATTTAAGTTAAAATTACTTGAACTGTGTTCTGTACTTCTAAGCCATTTTTAAGAAACCTGAACAGATGGTTTCTATCATTTTTATTCATACCCCTTTTCCTTTTACCACTTTACAACCACAACCTTAATTTTTTTAAATTGAGATTTTATGTGATTGACCAACACAAAGTAGCCCGTTATTGTAAATTGGAACAGAACGGAAAATTTTAAATAAAAATCTGAAAAATGTGTTGTGCATTTGTATTCAGCACCCCTGCATTAATACTTTGTAGTCTTTTGGTGAATGTTTCTACCAGCTTTGCACATCTAGACTGAAATGTTTGCCTATTATTTGCAAAATAGCTCAAGCCCAGCCAGATTTTATGGAGAGTATATGGACAACAATTTTAAAGTCTTGCCATAGATCTTTAATGGGATTAAGGTCTTTACTTTGACAGCGCTATTCTAACACATGAATGTTCTTTGATCCAAGCTATTCCACTGGTGGCGGACACTTCCAGAAATGTCATAGTTGAGGCGTCCTATGCGACGCCCGTTGCGTGCGCTCCCCTGGACGACCGTGCCTCTTGGAACAGCGATCGTCAACGAGGGTGCTGGCAAAGTTTTTCACGCATTTGCTGTTTATTTTAAAGACCACTTTACAATTGTAGGTGCCATGTGCACCGATGGTCAATTGCGCATCAGAAACCGCCACTGTTCCCATCAACTCAGACCAGCTTCCCGAAGAGCATCCACACAGCATGTTGTTGCCACCATCATGTTTCACAGTGAGAATGGTTTGTTTAGGGTGATGAGCAGTGTTAGTTTTCCATCACACATAGCAGTTTGCATTTAGGCCAAGAAAATTCAACTTTGGCCTCATTTTACCAAAGCACCTTCCACGTTTGCTTGTGTTCCCTACATGGCTTGTGGCAAACTGCAAACGGCGCTTCTTCGGCCTTCCGTTGAACAATGACTTTCTTGCCACTCTTCCATGAAGCACAGATTTCTGGCATGCATTCCTGTGAAGGAATTCTCCCACCTGAGCTGTGGATTTCTGCAGCCCCTCCAGAGTGATCATTGGCCTCTTGGCTGCTTCTCTGACTAGTGCTCTCGCACACTCTGTCAGGTTAGGTCACTGGTGCAAACTTATTTTTGTCACCGGCCACATCGTAGTTATGGTTTCCCTCAGGAGGGCGTGATGACTGAACCCATATACACGTATGGTCATCTCTTTATTACATGTACACAACAAATAACCAGTTTTGAAATCAGAAGCCAATAAAAACTTGTTCAATTGTTCAATTTATTTTAAAAGGGGCCTTGGGAACAAAAATGCCTGCAATATCTCAACATTATTATAAGCGAAGACAATTTGCAATTTTGGTATTTTTAGCAAAACAAAAATAAAATCATGCTTTTCTTTCGTGGGCCGAATAAAATGTGGCGGGCCGGATCTGGTCCCCAGGCCTTGAGTTTGAGACCGGTGGTTTAGGTGATGGCCATGTCTTGGTAGATTTGCAGTTGTGCCATACTTTTTCACTTTTTGGAAGATGGATTGAACAGTGCTCCCTGAGATGTTCAAAAGATCAACATCTATTTATAACCAACCCTGCTTTAAACGTCTCCACAACTTCATCCCTAACCCGTCTGGGGCCTTCCTTTGTCTTCATGATGCTGTTGACTGAGGCCTTCACAGAACAAGTGCATTTATACTGAGAGTAAATTACACACAGATGGACTCTCCTAATCGGGTGACATCTGAAGGCAATTCATTGAGCTGGATTATAGAGGGGCCTGAGTACAAATGCACACCACACTTTTCAGATTGGTCGCTTAAAATTGTGAAAACCATACATCATTTAAGTTCCACTTAACAATTATGTGCTACCTTTTGATAGTCTACATTCAAGTTTGGAATTGTAAGGTCACAAAATGTTCAAGGGGTATGGATACTTTTTCAAGCCATTGTAGCTGCTGCTGTTGCTACTTTTATCTGCTCAATATTTACTTTTGACACAAATATAAATTAGTGTTTTGTTTTAACCACATTTTTGTGGTTCATCTGAGCTAAGCAAGTCCTGCACGTAAAGGGCTCCACAAGCAAATGATGTGTACACAATTGTTTATAGATATATTTATTAAACAATTTCTGTCCTCCACAGTGCGAAATTCTTCCTGTTCATGGTACAACCAGTCACTCCATAGGATGGCAATAACTGTGATGATTATGTGAATCATGTGAAGTATTTCCTTTATATGCCATGAATAGTGAATTTAACAGCAACTGGTCAGGTACAACAAATTGGCTAAAGATGTGGTCATTTCGTTCAAATAGACTAATCACATTACCTGACTTGATTACCGCCAGTTAAGCTTTCGCATCACCTAAATAGAGCCTGATTAACAATATGAAGAAAACCCAAAATATCAACATCAATTTCCACAAATGGCTTTTTTTATTTATGTGTGAACCCATGTTACACTCTCGGTTTATGTAGATGTTCTGATTTATTTGGCAATCACAGTTGGGTACCACTTAAGAACAACTAAAGGCATATAATTGTATGTGTTTGTTTGATTTCACGGCTGAAGGAACTGGACTTTTGAATGTAAATAAAAGGTTACATATAACCTGTTCAAATGTATGCGGCAATAAACCTTATTTAGAGGTTTTCTTTGTTGGTTTTCTTTGAAGCCGTCATACAGTAAATCTGAATAAGGTTACACAGACTATTTGCAAATTGCAGTTATTAAATGTGAATATCAGTTAAGCACAAAATTATACATACATTGGCAGGATTTTGAGTGATTTGTTGAAAGGTTCTCTTAGCTGGATAGGACTCTAGAAAGACCATTAGAATGTTCGAAGTTACCAGGGGTGACCGAATGGTGCAAAATATTAAATTTGCTCAAAATGTATTTTAAAATCTAAAAAAATATACATTGAAAATGGAAAAATAAATATATGTAACTACAGTCATCTGTCACTGTGTCCTAGCCAGAAGATAACCATTCAACAAATAAAAATTGTAATACTTCTCTGATGTCTCTTCAAACAGCATCATGTTTTTTATGGACAGATTTTTGGGGGATCGAGCTTGTCGTGCATTGTGCCAGTACGTAATATAGTGGCCACTGTTTACTCTGATAGAGGCGTGCCAAAGGAAGTCTCTCGAACAAGTTAGTTATTGAAACGAGTGCACTTGTTTGAGCAGAGATTTGGATTTATGCTCTTAAATGTACTCAACTTCTGGGGAGATTTTGGCTTGTACTGTATTTTCTGAGTTGCAGTGACCCTCTTTCAACAAAATTAAAGAGGATAGGCTTGTTTAAACAAATCTTTGAAACAGCACACTGAGGTTTTTGAATTGAAATTGTCTGTTTCAGTGTGCTGTTGCTGTGTGTGAAAATGAGGGGGTTTCTGTGCTGAGGTGTAAATCTGCTAAACACAAGCCCTTTGCACTGCAATTGCACCCTGTATCCGTAAAGTAGATTTTTTATTATTTTTCTACCATCAATAAGTTTTGTAAAGTGCAATACAAATTATATGACTTTGTTGCTGGTATGTTTTGAATTGATTGTTAATTGCACTGCGATTGACTGGCGACCAGTTCAGTGTGGGTGTACCCCACCGCTTGCCCGAAGATAGCTGGGATAGGCTCCAGCACACCCGCAACCCGAGTGAGGATGAAGTGCATTATTGATTAAGTATTGAGACAAAACACAGTGTGTGATTATACTCACCAGGGTTGTGTCTAGTGTAATTACTGATATGGATGGAATGAAAACAGTCAAATCTGAGCTCTGCCACCTGGGGAAACCCATCCCCTCAGACCCCAATTGCTACATCTCACGGAAATGTTACAACCGCAGGCAGGATTCCTTCAGCCTCCTGAGGGATTTCGTATATATATACATATATATATATATATATACACACACACACATATATATGCACATGTATATATATATATACATATACATATATATACATACACATACATATATATATACATACACATATATATACACATACATATATATATACATACACATACATATATATATATATATATATATATATACATAAACATACATATATATATATATACATACATATACATATATATACATACATATACATACATATATATATACATACATACA
Organism: Phycodurus eques; assembly: GCF_024500275.1. Classification (NCBI taxonomy): domain Eukaryota; kingdom Metazoa; phylum Chordata; class Actinopteri; order Syngnathiformes; family Syngnathidae; genus Phycodurus; species Phycodurus eques. The sequence goes on from NC_084531.1 coordinate 7,016,228, forward strand.
TATACATACATACATATATATACATATACATACATACATATATATATATATATACACACACATATACATACATATATATATATATATATATATACATATACATATATATATATATATATATATATATATATATATATATATATATATATACATATACATATATATACATATATATATGTATATATATATATACACATATATGTATATATATATATATACATATATATATATATATATACACATATATGTATATATATATATATACATATACATATATATATATATATATATATATATATATATATATATATATACACATATATGTATATATATATATATACATATACATATATATATATATATATATATATATATATATATATATATATATATACATATATATATATATAAAATGTTAAGTTATAAATAAACCCCAACCTATGATCCCAAAACAGTTTATCATTTCAAACTCATTTTACAGCAGTAGCCTAAAAGACATGGCTAACAGATTTTATTCATTTCAAACAAATACAGTGGTATGAGTAGGCCTACATGCACATGCAGCAAAGACTCACCGTAACCTCAACCAACACCCCAGCTAAACGTAGCTTCTCCCTGACATGCAAATATGTTAGCTGTAGCTCAGTTGCGCTGTATCGCTTCAACAATACTTCCTTTATACCAATTACTGCTATCCTATTAGCCAGGTCTTTGTCTTCTTGTTACAAAAACATCCCCTAGTGACATTCTTACTGTCTCACAGTTCAGAGGTTTGGGGTTCGAAACTGTGTTTCTGTCTGGTTCACACATTCATGCTGAATGGTAAGGAAGCTTGTTATTGCCGCACAATTATCCCACCGTAAAAACTGATCAGCCTCTACCTACCTCTGTCCTAGCTGCAAGACCTAAATAATGCCCTAATTTCAGCTTCACTTTACATTAATCATGCTTGTTTTAGTTTAAGTCCATTATAGTGGTGTATGAAGCCAACAAAAAAACTGTCACCAAACTAACTGATAACAGTAGGCTTATTTATTTATTTATTTTTAAAGCAGCGTACATTTTATAAGAAAATGCACAAAATGTATTTTCGATTGTCTCAAATGGGTCTCCAATATAATTACGTAAACTCTACTAAAATCTCCAGTGTCCTCTGACAGATCTAGAACTGTTGAACATCTCATGCTGGACCACCTCAAGAGCGTCACAGGTCCCCTGCTGGACCCCCTATAGTTTGCCTACCGAGTGAACAGGTCTGTGGATGACGCAGTCAACATGGGACTGCACTTCATCCGAGAACACCTCGACAGTGCAGGGACCTACGCAAGGATCGTGTTCGTGGACTTCAGCTCAGCGTTTCACACCATCATCCCTGAACTCCTTTCCTCCAAGCTTCTCCAGCTCAGCGTCTCACCTGCCATCTGCAAGTGGATTTACAGCTTCCTGACAGGCAGGACACAGCAGGTGAGGCTGGGGGAGACCACCTCATCTCCACGCAGCATCAGCACTGGGGCGCCCCAAGGTTGTGTCCTCTCTCCGCTGCTCTTCTCTCTACACGAACGACTGCACCTCAACGCACCCGGCTGTCAAACTCCTGAAATTTGCAGATGACGCCACTGTCATCGGCCTCATCGAGGGCGGTGACGAGTCTGCATATCGGCAGGAAGTGGAGCGGCTGGAGCTGTGGTGCGGCCGACACAACCTGGAGCTGAACACGCTAAAGACTGTAGAGAAGTGATCGTGGAGTTCAGGAATCATCCTTTGCCACTACGCTGCACTATTTGCCTATCTGTTGTTGACCAATACTGGCCACTAATGCCATAGCATCTGCACCACTTGCACACTGACTGAGGAGTATCTGCAACATTTGCACAATCAACATTGTCCCAGATTATCACACTAGTCACTTTAAACTGCATACATTCCTTGAAGTCTCAGCGCCCTTTGCACAATGGTCATTGGACCGGACTATTGCTATATTAGTCATTCAAACTGCTCTAAGTGCTAGAGGACTCTGCATCTTTTTGCACAATTGTGTTTAAAAAAAAAAAAAAAAAAAAAAAAAAATTCTAAATTGTTCCAGCATTACCAGATAACTAGCAACCCTTTATTGCTCAGTGACTGTTTTTGTCAATGTGTTGACAAAAACAATCTCAAAAGTGTTCTGTCAATTGACAAGTCTGTTGTCATACAAGAGCGGCTCCAACTACCGGAGACAAATTCTTTGCGTTTTTTGGACATACTTGGCAAATAAAGATGATTCTGATGTTCTGATGATTGGAGCGTCATACTCCAATATAATCTTTAAAACCATGTCCTAACTAAATCTGAAATACAATTCAAGTAACTTGTTAAATAGTTGCACGAAGCATTAAGCCAGTTCTCGAGGCCACACCAACCAAGCAGTAACATATATAAAAGGTATTTATATATTATTCCATTTACAGTACAGCACTGCATTACATTGATTCAGTGACATTCTTTGTCAGCTATTTACTTCATAGTACATTACAGTTCTGACATTGCAACAAATTTTATCCAATTGTATGTCTGTAGTCATTAGTTCCACGTCTGTGTATACATTAAATACAACAGAACCCAGGTAAATGTTTGATTTCCAGTTTTAATCATCACTTCTTTTATATTTAAGCCAATATTTCCCAGTAGAGTTGTACATATCTGGAAACGACAGGTCTCTCCCATGTCTACCCAACCATTGTCCCACCTTCATGCAGTTTCAGCATCACTATAATGTCCAGTCAGTCAGCTTGTTGGGATGGGGTGGTCAAAAAGCAGGGGGGGGGAGAAGCTGAAGGAAGAGCAGAGTACTATTTTCATTTGAAGAGTCTATCAGGCCTCTTAAAAAAAGTGTACGGTGCAACACCCAATACTCTTGACCGTCTGTGAGGTATCTCATGCCTCAATTTCCTGCAGGGGAATAGAGGTAGGGGGAATTTAAGGCTGGAGGCTGGTGTAGAGTTTCTGCGGTCTGTGATAGTTGCTTTAACAATCAGAGCATTGGTGGCGTTGGCCAACACTACCATCTACTGAGTTGGAGGACGGAGGAGGAAAAACAAAATGTAAAAAATGGGCAAGTTAAACAATGATTAGGTAAAACACGAAAGCATTCTTTGTGACGTAGGAAGTGGGACCAGTTTATAAAGGGGAGCACAGTTTAATACAATAGAACACCAAACATTCTTAGACACCCCAACAAGCCATCCCCCATAAAAAAGGCAAACAAGCAAGTCAGTCAAATCAAAAATATTTCTCTTTTTTTATCCCATTGATCTTAATCTATACATGATATCTCCCAGAAGTAGTAATTTGTTTCACCTGTTTAAGGTCAACTAAAGTAGGGTCCAATATGGAGAGGAGGAGTGGGGGGGACGACCAAAGTATGCGAGACTGTATCAACCAATGGTATGGCTATTTCAGAAATAACGTCAGTGACACAGCCAATGGTTTCAGCAGCATTATCAGGGGACCGACATAATAAATACAGCACATTCAGAGAAACAGAAATGCATGGTACAGGACAGATCTTAAAGTTTGGAATATCAAGTTTGCCTCATACAATCACATCTCGATCGAAACTGAACATTCCACACTGAATAGTTTGGCATGTTGGATTCAGTACAGTTCACTTATTGAATCAACTGCACTGAGCCCAATGAGCGTATGGAAGTTTGTGGTGTAACACAGAACGTAGACCAAGTCTTGAGAATATAACCAGGCTCTAGGGCATTACATTTCTATTTGTCACTTAATGCTAATCTCAATCAAATACACTGCAAAGTTGTCACAGGAAATGTCTGACAACCTCCGATGTATGGAGTTGACTAGTATCCAGACACGCAAGAGGCATGAGAACAGGGCAAACAGACAGCAGCGAGACGAGACCCCAGCGCTGGTAGGCACACTTGAAAAAGTGCCTCTCTGGAGTACAGTGGAAGGAGAAAAATTCTGTAGGACTTGACAAAAAAAAAGGCATGAAGTGACACCTCTTTCCTCCTTTACTGCTCAACTTAACGTTGAGAGCAACTACTCGACGAGGTGGAATAAAGAATGTCATGGAGTGATTTATTTTTTTCATCCTTTTCCATGCTCATCCTTTGAGTAGAAATGATGCAAGACAAGTAGAAGAGATGAGAGGCAATATTTTTCCTCTTCTACCTGGCCTCTTCCCGTCGGATCTCCCTCTTGGATCGGATGGTCTGAGACCCATCAGCAGGCTGCTGGACCCAGTTATTATCATGAAGCCCAACACGGCATCCCGGTGTGTCCTTGTCTGTACGTCGGCAACACATCCAGTAGGAACGTCCATAAGGCAGGTCATGGTGGTAAGGTTTAGGGTGCCATCGGCACAACGAAACATCCCCACGCTCATACTGGCGTTTACACTGCTTACAGGGGTCATCTCGATAAAGAGGGTCTTGATTCCAACGAGAGTCGACAGCTCGCACTCCGTAGGTCTCGATCAGCACCTTAAAGTAGTGGCAGGTGCACTTGAGGGCTGCCAAGGAGCGTGTAGGCAGGTAACTAAAGATATTGACCATTATGTGGTCGGGGAGCAGCAGCATGTACTGGCGAGGTTCAAGCAAGCGCTGAATCTGAAAGCGGATTTCTAGAAAATCATGGGAAACGTGGCGGTAGAGGCGACACAGCGATGGGTCTGAACAGTCTTCCCCAACATTGGCTAGGGGAGAGTCTGGTCGAGGTGCATGCTCTCCTGAGCACATAACCCCTGCTCCTGGGCTGCTGCTGTTGGCACAGTCCAGAGAGCATAATCCTGATCCTCTGCCAGTACTTGTTGGGTTTGATTCCTCCTCTGCCACTCGTGGGGGTGGAAAGAAAAAGAGCTGTCCTGGAGGAGGATCCTCTGATGAGTGGTCAGTAGAGCTGGGTACACCCCCAACACTTCCTCCCCCACCAGGCATGGCAAAACACACAGTCTCCTCCTGAACATTCTCTGTACTGTCCTTGCCATAAAACACACATTGGTCCACAGCACCTGTCACCACAACCTCCACATGAAATCCCGTCACTCGCTCCCTACCCACACCCACAGATATTTTCTCCCCAGAAGAAGGCTCCTGGGTTGTTTCTGGGCTGCCACAGGTCTGCCTGTCAGAGTGATGAAGGTCTCCGTCTGGTTTGGGGGCAGCAGTCGTGGCAGCAAGCAGCAGGCTACTGGGGTCTCTCGAAGAGGGGCTGACAAGCTGGTAGAGGTCACAGGTAATTTTTTCTTTAGATCTGGCTGCCGCTTGACTACTCCCACCTCCACAACTCATAAACATACAGCGTGACCGGCCTGCTGGCTCCAGCTGAGAACATGGGTCCAGATTTGATACTCTGAAAGCTATTCTCACCTCACCGTGGCTGTGGTTGGGTGGTGGTGAAGGTGCTACGTGAGTGGATTCTGCTCCTCTTCGCAGATCTCTGTCTCGGTTAGAAAATCCTATAGATGAACCAGCGCCCACATGGAGGCGATTCTCCAGATTCTGAGACTCAAAGTGTGCGATGGCCTGTGCAACTCGGCATGACTCTTGCTGCTCCTCCAGCTCCTGGTCCGTGTGAATGGGAGATGGTAATTCCTTGACTTCTTTGGAAGGTTGGCCTTTCGAACTGTCAGACACAAAGGCCACATGAGCGGGGTCTGATTCTGTTCCCGGAAGTAGTGTGTGCTGGTGAGGCGTAAGGACCTGCTCATGACTGGTATCAGAGGGCTGGTACTGGTTTCCATGAACAGCCACAATATTCCGGAGGGCCATTGCTGTCCTCTGCTCAACCAAGGCGACCATCTGAGCCACTGACAGCAGGTCGGTCTCATTCGCCCCATCGACTGCTGGATGACCAAGGCTAGGAGGTGCATTAGGTGCTTCAGAGGAACCATGGCTGAGGTGCGTTTCCGAGGCATGCACACGGTTCGGTGGGTCATAGGATGAGCATCTTCTTCGCCTCTTTGCTTTACTACAGTCAGTTGCCCAATTACCTTTAACCTGTAATGAGAAAAAAACATACTTCTGAGAAAACTACAAAATATCTTGAAATAAAAGCACGCAAAATTTAGTTTTACAGCTTACCTTCATGGCGCTTGGTCTGGATTGGCCTGCCCCACTAAACTGGTGTGCCACAAAAAAGGCAATCTTCTCTTTCGTGTTTCCTGGTTTAATGACATACCAGGTATCCAACAGCACTCGACCATCTTCCATTTGGGTCCCAGATGACGGGAGGGGTGAAGTGGATGATGTGGGCACAGTGGGCTGGCTTTGCATCAGGGAACTAGAGTTAAGTTCAGGTTCAGGTGGTGTGTTCTCAGAGCCCACATCCTCCACCTTTACATTGTCCTCCTGCACACCCACTAGAACCCCTCCATCTTCTGCTCCATCTCCCGCCCTCCTGGTACCAGGAGGGGGCTCACCCTTGCAGAGGGAGGAAGACCCTGCCCCGCCTACGGCTATAACATTGCCCCCTAAGCCAGGACTCCTAGCTTTGTTCTGTGAGTAGGTGCCAAAGGGGCGTGGGCACCACAAACGGATGTGGGAGAACGTGTCTCGGTCCATCAGGATGCGTACCTCTGGAACATTCCAGCAGCTATGCCGGCCTGCAGGCACCCACAACCAGTGCACTCATGGTCAGATTCCTATCCCAGTGCCGACCTATAGGGCACCGTAGCCGCAGAGCTACCCTATGATCAGGCATGCAACCTGCATTAAAAGGACAGTCAGAGGTTCAAAGGGAATAGTACAAGCAGGGAGAATGAGGTTGAGAGGAAAGAGAATAAGAGCATAATGATTAAAGCCATAAAGATCAATATTTCAACAGATAGAAAGCTCATTCATATAAAAAAACAATTCAGACAGGGCATTTTTCATGTTCAGTGAAACTCAATTAGCAATCACATTCCATCCCAGTATCTAGCCCTCTTAATCAAATCAAAAGGGATTCCACTTCAGGTTTGGTGTCTGCATCCAGCAGATGAGATGCAACCAAGAGAAACAAAATGGACTCTCCTTTCCTGAATCTCTGTGGTTCAAATAGGACTTGCTTAATAGACTGCAACACTGGGATCATGCAGGCATATGCTAGACCTATTTTTAGAAAAGATTCAATGGGGGTAGGACAGTAGTGAAACTGCTACAGTCTCTTTATCCTATCCCCTTGATTCTAACAATGCTCCTGGCCAAGTGCACCCAAAATGCTTTCCTTCCACAGCAATGGCAGTTTTTGGGGCGGTCAAGCATGCTCACGCACACTTAAAAGAACACAGGAGACTTATGGCAATGAGTTTGGCTCACTGCAAAAGACTCTCTGCTGCTAAAAAAAACAGCTTAAAGCCACATTTACTGTACAGATCATGCAACAACCACAGCTACACTTGATGAAAAAATAAACAACTCTACTAGAACACTGACTTAACCCTTGAAATTGAGCGGACAGACGTGTGAGTCAAAGATGCTTAGTGGCATTTAAAAGAAGACTAAGGAGGTTGAGAACTGGGTGAAATTTTTTTTATACCAATTTAACTTTTGTCTGTACAGTGTTCTACACGTGTGCAGGTCCAAACATGTAACGACTTCAGTGAGAATGTCATAAAAGACCGATTGTGTTCCTTTCATAAGCTTGTCCTCTTAAAATTTATTTCAATGTTCAAGTCTGCATTTAAAATTGCAGTGTAAGTATTAATGTTTAGCATTAACCGAAGTGCCCATCCCTGAAACCGAAGTGCCCATCCCTGAAATTGGAATCAATGATTGTTCTAGAGCTCCTGAAATTCACAAATATACTGTATTCAAAATGTATTTTCACATTCTCTAAAGCTGCGCATGTACAGTTTGACTAAACCCGTGTTATGAAGATTGTTGCTGCATGTGTTCTTCTGTCTCTTTCAGTTATCGGCACAGATGAATGTACTGAACATAGTTAAGAGATATATACTGCTTTGTTGTTTGCTTTGCTGATACGAGTCCCCACATGGCAGAAGAGTCTTCATCCTGATTCATTTCAGTCAGCAACAGTTTGAAACACAAGCTACCAACATCTCCAGCACTTTAGTGGAACAGTGATGACCCTAATGCATGGTGTGAGCTGTCAAGTCGTAGCGCTCGCAAAAACCTGACTCTGTCAGTCAGTCAAACACCTTTGTTGTACTATAAATCTCAAAAGGTCCATTATATCAGTACAAATCATCAACTGAATATACACTAAACTTCCCTTTATCGCAGGGGATATGTTCCAAACCCACAAGTTTTTTTCTTCAGGTTTTACGCCTCCCACATGCTTTTAACACATTTAAACTTATCAAAACATTGTAAACATATTTGACAAACAAATTGCAAGCATAAAATATTGAAATTACTATGTATTGTAGTGTCTCTGTACATGCATGTACAAGAAGCAGGGCCCGGCAGGGTTGCATGTGATCTGTGCACTAGCGATGGAACAATATCTATATCTCAAGCTTCGGTTTTATCACAGTATTGAAGTGGCACTAACCAGAAACCAGTGTTGTGTTTCTAAATACATTAAATATGTTTGAAGTGCTGAAAACATATGCAGACAACAAGATGAATTGTTGAGATATAGCATATAGGTAAGCATCTTTTTCACCATTTGAATTTTCCTGACTTTGTAGGTGGGGCTAAAACACATCCACGTGTCGTCACGGTGCTGGGGCCTATACTTTCTAGCGCAAATTCCCATCCCCCACTATAAGGAAAAAGTGATGTTGTTTCGTTTGGCTATGCTGCTCAGTTGAGTAAGCTTCCATAACAAGGCCCATTTACCACTCCAGCGTGCAGTTAGCAAGCTAACGATGGCTACACCCCGAAAAAGTGTCTTCCCTGGACACCTCAATTTACAGAACAGCTCGGTGATGTTATTTAAGCTCCCAAAAAATGAGGAAATATAAAAGCGATGGACTGACTTCTTGAAGACACGCAGATATTGAGCTGAACATCAACCCCAACACCAGTGCCCATTTTACGATGGATATTTTTGTAAACTTTCACCAGAGACATGGCTTTGTGGGTGACTTGATATGAGTGAAAGGGACAGTGCCTACTGTCTAACAACCTGGGCTTCCTCCTACCATCCCGCTGTCGTCAGGTGCCGTGTTCGGCTGTGACATTATGCCACCAACAACGAGGGTAAGTTGATTTGTGTGCTTATTTTTTTCTAATTATAGTCCACAATAACCATTCAATTTTGAAGTTGAACCTCCTAACGTGATTTTACATCAGATAAGCTATCACCCCCTCAGTACAGTGGGTACGGAAAGTATTCAGACCCCCTTAAATTTTTTACTGTGATAATGCAGCCATTTATTAAAATCATTTAAGTAATTTTTTTCCTCAATGTACACAGAGAACCCCATATTGACAGAAAAAAACGGAATTGTTGAATTTTTTGCAGATTTATAAGTAAAAGATAAAAAAGAAAAACTGAAATATCACACCGGCATAAGTATTCAGACCCTTTGCTGTGACACTCCTATATTTAACTCGGGGTGCTGTCCATTTCTTCCAATCATCTTTGAGATGGTTCTACACCTTCATTGGAGTCCAGCTGTGTTTGATTATACTGATTAGACTTGATTAGGAAAGCCACACACCTGTCTATATAAGACCTTACAGCTCACAGTGCATGTCAGAGCAAATGAGAATCATGACGTCAAAGGAACTGCCTGAAGAGCTCAGAGACAGAATTGTAGCAAGGCACAGATCTGGCCAAGGTTACAAAAAATATTCTGCTGCATTTAAGGTTCCTAAGAGCACAGTAGCCTCCATAATCCTTAAATGGAAGACGTTTGGGATGACCAGAACCCTCCCTAGAGGGCTTTCCATACCCACTGTATATCCGACATGAGTGCAACATGGACGCTCCGACCTATGTCATCCTTCGGCAACAAACGTCAATTGTTTGACAAAACAGACATGTGACAAAAGAAAACCGCAGATAAAGGAGCAGAATACAGTCAGTGGCGAAATGAAGATGCTTTAGAACTATGGGGAGAGATTTGTCTCAAAATTATTATTATTTACACACGATTTACGTGTTTTTAAGATACACAAATACATTCGTGATTTACACGTTCAGATCTAAATACATCCACGATTTACTTAGTTATTCAGATCCACAACCATATCCATGATTTACACACGTGTTATTAATGTGTGTGCATTCATCATGACTTATTTGTAAATAGTCAGTTCTGCTTGCGAATTGTTGGTGAGTTTCTGGATCAGCAGGCACCCACATTTATGTTTGAGACCAACATAACGCAGTTTTCAAGATATTCACACAGACAAGTTGAGAATATTCACACTTGTGGGGAGGCCCGTCCCTCAATCCGCTAGGTGGGCGCATTGATAGAAAACAGTCTGTGTCCAGGAGATTTATTCGCACTGACATATTCGGAGTGTTTTAGCAAAGAAGCGTGCGCAAATATTGCCACATGAAGATGTGCCACACTGATAGACTCCTACACAAAAAGACAGTGCTGTAATAAAAGCCAAAGGTGCCGCAACAAAAGTATTAGTTTGAGTGTGTGCATATTTATGCAGCCATGTTATTATTTTTTTACCCCTGAAGATTTCAGTTTTTTTTTTTTTTTTTCTTCATACAGAAAAACATTTAGTTACACTGCTCAAGTACATGTTGATGTACAAATAAATTTTTTTTTAATTTGCCTCATTTCTTAGCTTTTTTATTTTGTAATCCAACTTGAGCCAGGCCCATCTCCACCTGAATTGACTAAAATATGTCTGTTTCACTCAATTTTTCACTATTACCAACTTCAAACGCTAATCCCAAATGTATTCTCCAGGAAAATATTACGTACAGTATTTTTCTGTTTTTATTGGCCATTTCTGAATTTGAAGTTAGTTCAATCTGTGTTGTGACATAATCGCTAACATCGCTCCGTCGCTTAAGACATTTAACATTAACATTCGTAAACTTATTACATAATTGTAGGTGCGTTTCCTAATTAATACAAGATGTACTAGCAGATCAACTCTTGTCGCCAATGTATTTTGTGCTTCCGCTGGGACCACAACCAGGACCACGACCCGCAGCACCTCAAAGCGAAAATACAAAAAAAACAGTGCCACATATACGACATTGGCTGATCTGATGAGCATAAATGTTGCTTAAATGTAAGAGTAGCAATAGAGGATGTCCGCTCCAGAGGTGGGTAGAGTAGCCAAATATTGTACTCAAGTAAGAGTACCGTTACTAGAAAATAATGTGACTCAAGTAAAAGTAAAAAATAGTCCTCCAAAAAATTACTTAAGATAAAAGGTACACTGTGAAACAATTACTCAAATACTGAGAAAATAGTATCTTTGATTTCTTTTTAACCACAGCATGAACATCAATAAAATAAAAAAATAAAATCTGAATGTGCAAATTCTGATACTGCTGTGTGTGCGTGCCCGTGTGCACAGCCAAAACTACATCTGAAATTTACTGCAATGTGTTTTCTCAAGTTATACGTGGGCTGAAATATCTACGTTTGGGCAGACACTACCAGACATACACGACAATACATGAAAGCTGTTGTTTTTGTTCGTCTAAATTTTAAAACCAGTTGCCTTCATGGTAATGACGACTTTCCCAACATGGTGGCCACACGGTCACGACGATCAGCCGGGCTGCCGTATCTAGTGCTAATACCTATGCCCGGGAAGCCCAATAGAAGGCGACGTGTGCTGTCATGTGACTTTCTTGTGTCATTTGATTGGTGAATTAGACTTCTACGTCACTAGTGCTTAAATTGGATTGGAGCAAACCGCACCCAATGAGTAAGTTGAAGTCACAGTCTCGCGCATGAAAAAGTTGATAAGCAATAATTGATAAATAAAAGTAGCGAGCAACATTTAGATCATTGTAACGGCGTAAAAGTACCCTTACTTCTTAACAGCGGAAGTGGCTGAAGTGTTTTTTTTCTGGTCTCGTCAACTCCTGTGACTTATCCAATGCAGGTCCCGACCGAACGCACAGGCGGAACCTCAGGCCGCCACGGACTAATATTCAGAAATTACATCCGTGTCTGGCTGGTGAATGTGTGGACTGGATCTAGATACCAGCGTTCAAGGAGTACGAAACGGCCTATGACGACAGCAACGTCGAAAGGAAAAAAAAACTCAATCGGATCTATACGATTCACATAAATGGCCTATTTTGATTTCAAAACGCCGAATTTCGCCAAAAGGCGACAGACAGATTTGCATGTATGAAATATGAGTGTAAATGGTTGTTTGTCTATGTGATCTGCAACTGGCTGGAGACCAGTTTAAGGTGTACCCCGCCTCTTGCCCCAAATCAGCTGGGAAAGGCTTCAGCTCACCCGTGACCGTAATGTGGATAAGCCGTATATAAAATGAATAGATCGATAAAGAAACATAGCTTCGTAAAATGTTTTTTTATTTGCCGTTTAACTACACAACTTTAACAGAACACGAGACAACAAACAATCTCATGATGTTAAAAAGTCAGTATCATCATAAAGTGGAGATAAATCGCATGGTCTATTCACTATTGCCATCAATGTTCAGCACACCATAAACTGATTAACCACAGCAGCCTGAGTACCAAGCTACATTAAACTTCATTGCTTCATTTGAAACACTTCCTGAAAAAGAAGGTTTGGGTTTAAGCTTTCTGCATCGAACTAATCCTCCAAATCCTGGCCAAGCTCAGAAGCAGCCAGCAACACTTCAGAACTGGGAGCTTGGGGACATTAAAACTGTACATGTACTATCTGGAAAATAGTTTGGTGACCTGAAATACACAAATGTAAAACGTGGGCTTAAATTTAAGGACGTGTAGAATATTGTTTACAAGAACATCCTCCTGAAGCAGCTTTGAATTGTTCGTTACCAAACATGGACATTTAATGCACACAGTTTTATGAATACAACCCAATACACAGTAATGAACTGTGTGCAAATTCTGACTCCCTTCTGTTTTGAAAAATGTGCATTTAAAAAAATATCTTTGCATACCAACAAATAGCAGTGCTTTGCTTTCACCAGGGCAATAGATCATTATCGTAGTTTAGTTGCAGCGCTTGCCACACCAGGTTTGCCTCTTGCTCCTCCATATTATTTTATATTGTGAATATATGAATATGAAGACAGAAAATGTTTAATGATGAGTATACCTCAATGTAAAGCTGCACTAAGGTCTACATATGTTCATGTACAACCTTGATATAACTGACCCCTATAAAAAAAGATATAGGATAAAATGGACCGTCGAGATTGAAGAATGTGTCCAAAAATAGTTTGTCACTTTATCTGCCATTGACAAAGTCTGTTAGTTCCAGAATTGGCCGCTGTTGTTTACTGGCGCGCAATGCAGGCAGAGAATGGGAGAAGGGGTATTTCCGGGTCACAGATATACAAAAAAGAGCAAAGACCAAAAGACCTGCCTACTGTACATAGACTCGCAGCGAGAGAAAGCGGCATGGAGGCAGTGTTAACGCTGAAGAACACACACACACACACCTCTGGAGTCTGGACCATGCTATTTTTGGTAGAGTAACAGTTTTTTTTGTCATGCCATTCACCTTTGGCAACAGATTTAGAACTAGGAAGGACACCAATTCCTCGTGATTCATGAAAGTGACTTGCCTATGATGAGTACTGTACATCAACAATTATATAATTGGTCACCATGACCAAGCAGACTGACATGGTAAGTTTGGATAAAAGATGAAACTTTCAAACATTTTCTCATCTTTTTATATTTATTTACAATAACTTTGTACTGTACTGGGCGTTTTAGGTGCTTCACTGTAACGGACGATCGGCTATATCGGTCGACCCCCCCTGCCCCTATTAGTCCGTTCTCTCGAGATTCCACTGTAGTCAATCGTGCCACTGTTGCAAGGTGTCAACCAGGATATATAGCTGAGTGCATTGTTCAGAGTAGTCATCAGCCCAGCCAACATAGACAACAGACAAGTTGAAAGGTCTGCAGGGCAGTTCCTCCGTGTCTTGGAAAGGTTATACGCCTCAGTGACACAATTACAAGTTAGACTTTGATTTGTCAATCACTGTACCAAACCACACTCGATTACTTAAAAGGCGGACAGCAAATCATACACTTATCTGTTTAAATCCAATCAGCCTTCCCAAACAATATGCCCTACTAGTTGACCATTCAATATAGCATTGCAGAAACTCATCTCTCTTTTGTAAGGCTCATAGATTTTCAAGAATAGTTTTAAATCCTCGGCATTTTCCAGGTGCTGGTTTTAATGTTATGATACGAACTACTATTGTATTCCGTAATAGATGACAGTGAATATCTCGTTGTCCATAGTCGAAGGCCGTGTGATCCATCTATAGTGTGTTTTAAACCACGCAATATACGGGTCACAGATATACAACAACGTCAACCCAACATTATAACAATAACAGATTGTTAATTGGATGGTTTTTATAATCGTACTAGTTTAAGAGCCCTAAAAAACAAACAGTAGCATTTCAACCCAATTTAAAAAGTCTAAAAATCTTATGTAGCGTCACAGGACCACGAATTTATTTTGTTAATTGCACACGACAAACTGTGTTTTCAGTTCCGTGTGTGCTAGAAATCGGATTTAAGGACGAAGTATGATACTACGATAGATGTCTACTTAAGCAAGTTAGCATACGGGAGGTTAGTAAGTAATAAGTAAATTGACGACTCACTACATTATTGCCAACTTGATATACCTACAAAGTGGCTAGCAAGCTAACAAGGTTTTAATTTTTTTTTTACAAAAATTAAACATAGCGTCTTACCTCAACAACGCTGGTCTTCAAAGTTCACAAGCAACAATCTTGGCTCTTACACTGTCGATGGAACTACTTTCCTCATAGTATCATAGTATTTCTTCTGGCCAAACCAGTTTGTGTGGAGAATTGCAGGTGACACGACTTCACGATCCGCGTCCACGTAGCTAAGCTAGCACACGCTCAGGCTAACATCGACAGCAGCTACTTTCTATTATCAACCTTCTTAAGCGGCCGCGTCTTCTATCGAGGCTTGTCAGTTCTCTGAACACAGCCGAGCTGACTGTTTACCTTGTT
The DNA here is from genome assembly GCF_024500275.1 of Phycodurus eques. Lineage (NCBI taxonomy): Eukaryota > Metazoa > Chordata > Actinopteri > Syngnathiformes > Syngnathidae > Phycodurus > Phycodurus eques. The sequence continues at coordinate 7,031,317 of NC_084531.1, forward strand.
AGGACTCTCGACAGCCCCTCTCCTTCTATCTATTTAGAAGTGACACAAGCTTTTACGGTATGTGCGTTGGGATACCAAAATAATCAGTGTCAAAACGACAGAAGGGAGGAAGGCCATCTTGTTGACAAGCAGCTGCATAAGGCGGCCAGCCAATAGCAAACTAGAGTCGATGGTGTGCCCATATATGGCGTCTGCCCCCCCCATTGCCCTCCTCCCTTCTCTCCCCCCCTCACTCACTGGACAACACTGTCCAGTCTTAACAGAACAAGGTTACACGTATACACACAGCTGAACAGCTCACGAACAACATCACCCTGACTTTCTAATGACAGTTGCATCAAATGTTATTAACACACACACAATGTCCTATTAATATGCACTTGCCCGCGTTTATTGCTGAGCAATAATACTAATAATATTAGCTCTCATTACAATACTTATGGTATATTTCATGAATAAAATTCCCTGCACAGGAAGGCTAATGTACAGTAAATTGTTATTTGATATTATATTTATAATTGATGTGATAGATTTGTAGCGCCAGGAGTGTTGTGTGACAACACTCCTAATATGGAGTGTTGTCACTCACACACTCCATATACTAACCCTAACTCTCACACAAATCAAAAATGCAAAGTTTGCAGCAATGGGTTGAATTGAGTTGCAAAGAAAACTACAACATTTGGGGAGCAAAATTAAACGTGTACTTAAAATAACGCGTTGAAGCTCACACAATGTACACAAACTAAGTTTTGTCGTATAATCTGATTAGGTGTCATGTAAATAATTAACAAGAGCATAATTAATAACAGATAAACCTTTCATTTCCCTCACAGGATTAACAATCTATCTATCTTTATCTATCTATCTATCTATCTATCTATCTATCTATCTATCTATCTATCTATCTAGCTAGATCTATGGATGATTTAGATGTTTGTATACTAAACAATGTTTACTTCATGTAACATAAGTGAAAAGAATATCATTTCGGTAAATTATCCAAAAGACCTCAACAGCGACCTCTCATCTTGATCGACGTGCCCCGAGCACGTGCAAGGTTGGCGTCCAACTGCAACATCCCCTTAATTTCTATTGGTTCGTGTTATATTGTAGCCCCGCCTTCTATATATACTATTGGACAGACCGTCTGGGATAGCCACCCTACGTTCACATTTATTTTTTTTAATTGGTCCAATAATTACGACCCTTCTCTTCGGGCTTGCAATGATTATTCTTGGGAGATGTGATTGGCTCGTTATGATGTTAGTCAAACTTTCACTTCCGGGTTTCCGTAACGTTGAAAAGCATACAGTTTACCTGCGGTACAGAAAGACCACGACCTCAAGGGTCGATTGCAATATATAAGGTGAACTGCCCCCTTCTGAAAAAGTAGGTATATACATTTGTTATTAGTTTATTCGTTAATACGCTTGGAGGAATAGTTGTACTTGTGTCAATTTCGCTCGTGTCCATCCTGTTACCTTCGCGTTAGACAACATGCTTGGCATGAAAAGGCGGTCATTGTTTGAGCTAGCTATAGTAGCCGAGGTTTTAGTTTAGTGTTGTCACTTGTGCCTATGCAGGTACTGTACACAGTACTCGAATGCTTGCTACATTAGGCCGGGGGTGCGGACACGTGACATTATAACCATTAAAACATTAAGAAGACAGGTTAAACCATCCAGGAGACTAAGAAACAAAGCACAGGATAATATTGTTTACTTTATCAACGTGAAAAACGTTGATAAAGTAAACAATGTTAGGGTGTGCTTTTTTCCATAAAACGAAATCCTGGTTCTTAATGTTTCTCTCTCTCTCTCTCTCTCTCTCTCTCTCTCTCTCTCTCTCTCTCTCTCTCTCTGTCTGTCTGTCTGTCTGTCTGTCTCTCTCTGTCTGTCTGTCTGTCTGTCTGTGTGTGTGTGTGTGTGTGTGTTTTGTCATTCTCATTGTATAACTTATCCACCTCTCTGTCCACAGTGATGATGTCAGAAGTCCTACAGGTACTACGCGGGGCAAATAAAGTGGGATGTGCCCTGATCACCACCCAGGGGGAACACCTCAGATTAATGGCCTGTAACTCCTCACTGGGAGCTTTGGTTAAAGTTGCTCAGGATGTGACGGAAGGCCTGGTGGGCACCTTCATGGGTGGCAGCAACCCAGTAAGAATTCTTTATACTGTATTTTCCTTGTACAATTGTCAGTATTTTAAGTACTATACTATATGAGAAAAGTATGTGTATTTTAAAAACAATTGTAATTGTTTTAAAGGGACATTTTATGAAGAATTGACTTTTTAATTGCTTCAAGATAGATCTCTGGAGTGCCTGCCCACCCAATAAGTGTGAAATTAACGGTCCCATATTTTGGCGACTTAGTGACTCTCTAACATGGACTTAGTATAAAAGTGTCAATTTTATCTTAAAAACACCTACGTTGGCGGCACGGTGGCCGACTGGTTAGAGCGTCACAGTTCTGAGGACCGGGGTTCAATCCCCGGCCCCGCCTGTGTGGAGTTTGCATGTTCTCCCCGTGCCTGCGTGGATTTTCTCTGGGTACTCCGGTTTCCTCCCACATCTCAAAAACATGCATGGTAGGTTAATTGAAGTCTCTAAATTGCCCCAAGGTGTGAATGTGAGTTCGAATGGTTGTTTGTTTATGTGTGCCCTGCAATTGGCTGGCGACCAGTTCAGGGTGTACCCCGCCTCCTGCCCGAAGATCGCTCCAGCACTCCTGCGACCCTTGTGAGGATAAGCGGCTTGGAAAATGGATGGGAAAACACCCACGTTTTGTCATATGAGTGTCCAGAAAAGGCCCCTCTAACAGCTACTTCTGTTTGACCCAGTTTTGTATCCGCTTTGTCCATATTTGGCTAAGACCCCACGCTTTCCTCTGATTTGTTGCCTCCGTGGAGAAGACCCACATGTGAGACGCGTGTGACGTGTTTGTTATGTTGGCCACGCTGGCTCAGGAGCGGCGACGTAGGCGGAGCTCTTATCTAGTGACGTAGATAAGCTAGAGAAATTTTAATGATTATATTTAAGGCCTCTCGGCAGAAAAACGTCTGGAACTCAGGAATGCATGGATACTTTTAATTCATATTTCAAAATGTTTACTGAGGCACCATAGAGTCAATATTACGTCCCAAATACTAGAAAAAGTTCATCTGGTAAAATATGGATCCCTTTAAACAACCTATTTCTGAAAATGTCTGTGAGAGAGCTGTAACAGTGGGGCATAAATCATTTAAAACTGTTATACTTACTAATGTACTTAATAGTTGTCCCACACAGAGTTTCTCCACCCATGATATGAACAGCTAGCCTGGGCGCAGATGTACCTCAAAACAAGCTAATTTCATCCAGCCATCCATTTTCCGTACTGCTTATCCTCACAAGGATTGCGGGGGTGCTGGAGCCTATCTCGGGTAACTCTGGGCGAGAGGCGGGGTAGACCCTGAACTGGTCGCCAGCCAATCACAGGGCACATATAGACAAACAACCATTCGCACTCTCATTCAGACCTATGGGCAATTTAGAATTTTCAGTCAATCTACCACACGTTTTTGGGATGTAGGAGGAAACCGGAGTACCCAGAGAAAATCCACACAGGCACGGGGAGAACATGCTAACTTTACACAGGAGAGGCCATATTTAAACCCGGGTCCTCAGAACTGTGAAGCAGACATGCTAACCAGTCGGTCACCGTGCCGCCCCGGGCTGATTTCAAATAGATTAAAAAAAAAAAAAAAATGGTGTGTAAAGTTTACTGCTAGGGCATTGGGGTAATTTGATGAACGTGTCTCACAGTCACGTGTTATTAAGACACCTGAAAATTGTTTTAAATTATGAAAAAAATGAATGTCTCCTTTAAGAAATCAATTTACCTTCTACTATAGTTTTCTGCATATTATTTACAATGCATCCATCACTTGGGATTTGTGAATTTTGTAATGAGCTCCATTCATAAAAATGTCTGAAAACAACTACTGATGAATCAAATTATATGGATAAATTGTAGATGTAGTTTTGTAGCTTAATTACTTTTCCAACCATGTCCTCCTCAGCAACAGTCAGTCAAGGAGGATGTCTTTCCTGACATGGAGGGCTGGGAAAATGTGGACCCTGATGAAGCTACCAAATGGGCTACGGGCTCAGAGTTCCCTCCTGATGTTAATGACAAACCACATACTGATGACAGTGCTCCAGGTATTGTCTGTTTGGTTGAACTAAAGGTATTATAGTTGACTCAATTGATTTAGACGGTAGATGTATGTCATCCCTGCACCTCACCCTGCCTGTGATTAATCCAGCTATCCTCTATCATAGGTATGCATCCTGGCCCAGGAGAGGCTTCGGGGGGTCCAGGTTGGTCAGGCCAGAACACCCGCTTCCTCCACACAACTCTTGCCTCGCACAGATTCTATCACCAGACCAGATGTGTCCATGATACAGTGGTGACCAGACTCACACCAGAAGATATCAAGAAGGCCAGGGAGGCCAAGCAGGGTTTGGTTAAACCTGCTCGACAGAGGGTGGGTCAAGTTACTCACTACACTGTAAATTTTAAGGTTATTGTCAAGTCATGTTTTTTAATTTAATGGGTTATTGTCCCACTGACCCTCCACAAGAAATACATAGGTGAGTAAATTCCATGACTACGGTTATAGTTCACTGTTATCTTTGGGCTTTTTAAGTGCTGCCAATGCTTGTATTGTTTCCTTATTTGTAAACACTGTTATAGCATATAATTCGGTTTACTGTTGTTGTATTTGTGGTCATGATTCTAAATATGTTTTCAGTAGAGGCACTATAATTAACATTCTGTATGATGTGCATATAACAGGTAATTTCATGTTTACACTATGTTGGGGTTTGTCTTTCTTTAGCTTAATGACCGTGCCAGAGAGAGGAAGGTGCCTGCAACAAGAATCAGCAGGCTGGCCAATTTTGGAGGTAAAAAGAATACATTGTGTGTTTGTACTTGTGAAATTTGGCAATACACACATCATCAAACACATCTCCGCCACAGGACTGGCAGTGGGTCTGGGGATTGGTGCCATTGCAGAATTAGCAAAGCAGTCACTGGGAGGCAAAAGAAAAGGTAATTTCCTTCTGTGCTAACATTCAATGAAAATGGGTTTTAGGCCAGCAGAAAGGTACCGATAAGTTGCTTGGAGACAGGTTTAACCTTTACATTAAATCAAACCTTTTAAAGTGTGTTTAATGTTTCATTGTCCTACTTTTCATACACACACGTTGTTCACTCTCTTTTTGTAGATATGAATGCCTTGCTAGACTCCCCCCTCCTGTCAGAAGCCAATGTGGAGAGAATTGTCAACACACTCTGTAAAGTACGTGGAGCTGCGCTTAAGATAGGACAGATGCTAAGCATACAAGGTACATACCACACTTGTGTAATTACTGGATAGTGGTACTTGATACTTTAATAAAAGTGAGTGTTCAAATATTTATCCAACAGGCTTTGCATATTTTTTACTCCCCAGACAACTCATTCATCAACCCCCAGCTTCAAAAGATCTTTGAAAGGGTCCGACAGAGTGCAGACTTCATGCCAACCTGGCAAATGAATGTAAGCAAGAATGATGCAAAATTTTCAACTGTCAACATCTTTGTTGCACAGGCACACAGTGTATCTGTAACACAGCGCTTCACTTTTTCCACACATTTTGTTGTTGTAGCCTTATTTCAAAATGACTTGAGTCCTTCAGTTGCCTTTCACCAAACTCCAGGCGGACTGCCATGTGCCTTTTACTAAGGAGTGGCTTCCCTCTGGCAGCTCTACCGTACAGGCCTGTGTCGGTCAATTAGTCATGCCTCCACCTCACTCTGCCAGTGCTTAATCCAACTGTTACGCTTAGGTTGGGAATTAAAACGTCATTGAATTGTACATGGGCACAACATATTGTGGGTCATTCAACCGAACCGCACATCTTCAGTGTCAGAAAATGGCGGCAAATCTTTAACAATAAATGGTCCCACGGCACAGGTTAATTTCTCGTGTTTACCTTCAGTAGAATGGCAGGTGTGTTCAAAAGCATTCTCAATTGACACGTCTTTTTGCTGGTGTTAACCATTTCAAGTCGCTCGACTGTTGTGTGTCCAGAAAGCGTTATATCAGGTTAAGAACATAATAGGAGAACCTTGGTCACGTTGCTTGTGTCTGTCAACGGTTTTTAATCCCTCGTCATCGGGTTCAATGTTAAAACTGAAATTAATCCACACCGGAGATTTGAATAAAGATGGTGGTCTTCTAATTTTCGTCTCTCAAATACTCCGCTCGTGCCATTGGTTTTAGTTTTAACGCGTTCGTGAGCTGCACTTTGAAGTCACAACTGTGAGTGGGTAAATGCGCAACAGGCACACATGCAGAGCGTCAATGCAAAGTGAATTGCATAATTGAAAAACCTAGGTCCATAAGGGTGAAACAGCGTGCAGCCGAACTTAGTTTTGAACTTCATGGCAAAGGTCATTAATACTTATGTGCTGTACATGTCATTTTTTATTTTTATTTTTTTTATTTCCTTGTTCACCATACTTTTAGAATGCTTTAGAGAAAGAGCTGGGTCCAGGTTGGAGAGAGAAGCTGTCATCCTTTGAGGACAAACCCTTTGCCGCAGCTTCCATTGGCCAGGTGCATCACGGGGTTTTAAAAGATGGCAGAGAAATCGCAATGAAGATCCAGGTAGGTTTGAAGTGTTATGACTTAGCCTCTGACTTTCTCGTCTTAATCAATGCTGATGATCTTTTTGTTTTTTTTCCCCCAGTACCCTGGAGTGGCAGAAAGTATCCATAGTGACATAAACAACCTCATGTCAGTACTGAAATTGAGTGTGGTACTACCCGAAGGTAACACCTTTTTTTTTTCCCAGTTTTAAATGTAAATTGGATTATTTTTTTTTATTTTTTTTTACAGGCTCAGTGCCTCAATATTTGTTGTAAACTACAGTATACCAGATTTGTTTTATTTATTAAACTGTGAGTGGACTGCATACGGTTTTGGTCTATAGTAATGATGTCCCGATCACAGTTTTTTGCACCCAGAGTCTGCATCTGAGTCACTTGATTTTTAGTATCTGACTATATTGAGTCCCAATGTGATACCTCAGCAATGCATTAAGAAAAAAGAGAGCAAATCCAATTTTAATTTTTAGTTATTTGAATAAATGTACCCCAAAATGGTACCTTTTTATATGGCTATAATCTAGTGCAGCAGTCGTTCGAACCAAGTAAACAAAATCTTTTTTATGCATATCAGTCGCGCTGCACAAAATAATGGTTCAAACAAATTGCATTTAAATACCCCATCTTAAATAAACAAACAAACACTATTCTAAAAAATAAAATACCAGAAATTCCACACAGTGCAGTAAGTAGGAATTATAAATAAATACATTTCATACATTGCAATATTTTAGAGGTAAAACTGAGTGCTTAACTCCACTTCAAGCAATGAACATCAACAGAGTTGTAACAGTCGTTACTAGGGTAATGTAGCTTCCTAAATGTGTGTCATCTGGCAGTGCCTTTGTATCAGGTGGCACTTGATGAGCACACCTTCTAGTAGATGGATGCATTTTATATACTGTAGCTCCTCTTTTTTTTTTTTTTTTTGTCAATTAACTTACCCTGGAATGATCAGTAATACGTGGTCTTCCTCTTTTGGTTCATGTACAAACAAAATAGGTGCTGTACAACAAGTCTTAAAAGGTTGCACTTGTGTGGACACAGTCTTTGTGGCTTTTGTCTTTTTCACACCATCACATAAACCCGAAAAGTTTCATTATGTAAGCTAAGACTAAGCTATTGCTGCTCCATTTGGCGATGGGTAAAATGCAGAGAGCAAATTTTGTGTGCATGCGTGCATGTTCATGACAATAAAGGTGATTCTTCTTCTTCATTTGTACCTCGGAATTATTTTGTCGCTTTATTTCCTTTAAAAATTGGGGAAACGAAAAAAGTCAGCTCTTTTTCACTCAATACCGATCATCTGAAAATTACATGATTGGCCGATTTCTGACTGAATCAGTACAAATCTAGGGTATAGGCAAACAAGTTTCTGAGCATTTTTAGTTTACTCCACGGGGTGGTGCTATGGTTGCAACTCCAATGCTTGCACATTATTGTTACATTCTTAAGAAGTAATTGTTGGACAGATACTCATTATTAAAAACAGGAATGCGGATACTTTTGTTGAATCGGCCCCAGTTTGCTTATTCTTAACATTCACAATCATTCTTTCAGAGTGTTTCGTTGTTTGTTTAGTTACAGAAACTACATGGTTGCATTTGAAGACAATCATGACAACTTTTCTTTGCGTTCCAATCCTTAGTTTTGCACATATTTCTTCTCTTCCAGGCCTCTTTGCAGACAGCAGCTTGGAGGTTCTTCAGAGAGAACTTGCATGGGAGTGCGACTATGAGAGGGAAGCTGAGTGTGCCAAGAAATTCAGGTACATTGGTTTCCACTGAAGTCCATTCTGAGTTTCTAATTTGTCAGGATGTTGAGTCAAAGCCAAAATCTATTAAAATGGGCATGTAATTTGTTCAAGGTGTCACTTATTTACTGCCCGATATAACAACATGAGTACTTATGAACAAGAAAAACATACGTCTCGCAACCTGACTGTTGTGGGTTCAATCCTGAGCCGTTGTGATCATCTCGATGTGTCCTTGAGCAAGATACTGAACCTCCATTTGGGAGGACACAGGAGATGCAGCATCACTGATCTCAGAAGAACTCATTTAAATTTGGTGCAAATCCCAACAAAGGTGCATACTATGGAATAAATTTTCCGTTTGACCATGTGGGGCTGTTATGCATCAGATTATTCCCCCCAAAAAAAATTGTTAGGTGTGTCAGTCGGCAACCACTTGGCAATGCACATTACTGCCATGATATTTCACACACCAGAGTCAGGAGTCAGTTTAGAATTGCACTTTACTGAGAGTTATTGTATTTATATTTGTATCTATGTCCTCCAGATCACTGCTAGAGGGAGACTCATTTTTCCAGGTTCCTGAGGTGATCGATGAAATGTCAACCCGCAGAGTGTTGGCGATGGAACTGGTGCAGGGGGTTCCGCTAGACTGCTGTGTGGACTTGGACCAGGAGACCAGGAACCAGGTGTGACTCAATGCAACCCGTTTTAGATAAAAGGCAGATGGGCTGATCTCACAAAAGGGACTTCTCATGTTAAAAACACTGTCATTTTAGATTTGTGTAGTATTAGCGAGACCCATCAGACAAGAAAAAGACATCACTCTTGTGGTATTAATTATCAAACACGCATCTCTTTCCCAAATTTCCAGATCTGCTTCAACATCCTCCAGTTGTGTCTCAGGGAGCTTTTTGAGTTCAGGTTCATGCAGACAGACCCAAACTGGGCCAACTTCTTTTACAACTCTGAAACAAACAAGGTAAGAAAGCCTGATACGTCACACACATACTAAAGGCTGACTCGTATGAAAAGCACTCAACATATGCAGACAAAAAATAATAATAATGTCTCCAGGTGGTTCTGTTGGATTTTGGAGCATGCAGAAGTTACCCGGAATCATTTACAAATGACTATATAGAGGTAAGCTGGATCCAAATATACAGTGGGTACGGAAAGTATTCAAACCAACTTGGAATTTTCACTCTTTGTTATATTACAGCCATTTGCTAAAATCATTTAAGTGAATTGTTTTCCTCATTAATGTACTCACAGCACCCCATATTGACAGAAAAAAACAGAATTGTTGACATTTTTGCAGATTTATTAAAAAGCAAAAACTGCAATATCACACAGCCATAAGTATTCAGACCCTTTGCTCAGTATATAGTAGAAGCACCCTTTTGAGCTAATACAGCCATGAGTCTTTTTGGGAATGATGCAACAACTTTTTCACACCTGGAATTGTGGCTCCTCTGCCATTCCTCCTCACAGATCCTCTCCAGTTCTGTCAGGTTGGATGGTCAACATTGGTGGACAGCCATTTTCAGGTCTCTCCAGAGATGCTCAATTGGGTTTAAGTCAGGGATCTGGCTGGGCCAGTCAAAAACAGTCATGGAGTTGTTCTGAAGCCACTGCTTCATTATTTTAGCTGTGTGTTTAGGATCATTGTCTTGTTGGAAGGTGAACCTTCGGCCCAGTCTGAGGTCCTGAGCACTCTGGAGAATGTTTTCTTCCAGGATATCCCTGTACTTGGCCGCATTCATCTTTCCTTCGATTGCAACCTGTCGTCCTGTCCCTGCAGCTGAAAAACACCCCCACAGCATGATGCTGCCACCACCATGCTTCACTGTTGGGACTGTATTGGACAGGTTATGAGTAGTGCCTGGTTTTCTCCACACATACCGCTTAGAAATAAGGCCAAAAAGTTCTATCTTGGTCTTATCAGACCAGAGAATCTAATTTCTCACCATCTTTGATTCCTTCAGGTGTTTTTTAAGCAAACTCCATGCGGGCTTTCGTGTGTCTTGCACTGACGATAGGCTTCCGTCGGGCCACTCTGCCATAAAGCCCCTACTGGTGGAGGGCTGCAGTGATGGTTGACTTTCTGGAACTTTCTCCCATCTCCCGACTGCATCTCTGGAGCTCAGCCACAGTGATATTTGGGTTCTTCTTTACCTCTCTCAGCAAGGCTCCTCTCCCCCGATTGCTGTTTGGTCAGAGGGCTAGCTCTAGGAAGGGTTCTGGTTGTCCCAAACGTCTTCCATTTAAGGATTATGGAGGCCACTGTGCTCTTAGGAACCTTAAGTGCAGCAGAAATGATTTTGTAACCATGGCCAGATCTGTGCCTTGCCACAATTCTGTCTCTGAGCTCTTCAGGCAGTTCCTTTGACCTCATGAGTCTCATTTGCGCTGACATGCACTGTGAGTTGTAATGTCTTAGATAGACAGAGGTGTGGCTTTCCTAATCAAGTTCAGTCAGTATAATCAAACACAGCTGGACTCAGATTAAGGTGTAGAACCATTTTAAGTATGATCAGAAGAAATGGGCAGCACCTGAGTTAAATATGAGTGCCACAACAAAGGGTCTGAATAATTATGGCTGTCTGATATATCAGTTTTTTTTCTGTCAATATGGGATGCTGAGTGTACATTAATGAGGAAAAAATGAACTGAAATGATTTTAGCAAATGGCTGCAATATAACAAAGCGTGAACAATTTAAGGGAGTCTGAATACTTTCTGGACCCACTGTATAATTGGGTTTCAGTTGACTTAACTGTAGGTTTAAAATTTGGTGTGTCTTTGTGTGACCGCAATTGTATACAGGTAGTGCATGCAGCTTCTGTAGGTGATCAAGCCACTGTTCTCTCCAAATCCAAAGACTTGAAGTTTCTGACAGGTTTCGAGACCAAGGTAAGATAAAATAGTTTCTCAGCAGTTCTGCTCATTTATTTTTCATAAGGCTTAGGCTCCAACTGTCTCTATTTTTACGACATATAGGACCCTTCCTCTGCTTGATGTGGATCTCATATTCTCCAACACAATCCCATATCTGTTGTGCACATTTTTTGCGAAAGATCAATGTTACAGATTTATTTGCCCATGTCATCTTGGAGAGCTTGATGGTGAGGTGTGTGCACTGTATGTGTCATGTGAACCAGATCCCTCAGCCAATGTCAACGCCTGACCACACAAATGTCCAAATGGATGACTGGACAACAATTTCCATTAGACATTCAGTATGCAAAAAAAAAATAAAAATCTTCTCAGAGGAGTGGATGTTCAAGTCCATATTTTCTTTCCGGGGGCCCAAGGGTTTTATTGCGCATCATATATTTGTTTGAGTTTGGAGTGGTGGTGCATTTTAGGATGCACGCAGAGTTCATTCTGTCCCCATGTTTTCCCCCAGGCCTTCAAAGAAGCTCATGTGGAGGCTGTGATGATTCTCGGTGAAGCTTTTGCATCCTCTGAGCCATTCGAATTTGGCACCCAGAGCACTACCCAACGCATCCAGAGCCTTGTCCCCGTCATGCTGCGCCACCGCCTCACTCCTCCACCAGAGGAGACCTACTCCCTCCACCGCAAGATGGCCGGCTCCTTCCTCATCTGCTCCAAACTGAAAGCACGAATACCGTGCAAGGACATGTTTCTGGATGTGTACAACGCCTACAACCAGAGGAGGCAGGCTGAGCAGGCAGCCCAGGCCATTGCTTAGACAACTCCCAGGAGATTTCCAGTCCAGAACGCTTGGATGATGTGATGGATTACAATCTCTCTGACTCTGCTGTTGTTCTCTTATGAGTACTGTATTCAATTTCTCTTTTTGTCTCAGTTTGGCTGCTAACTGCTCTTTGTATGGTAGTATAGTATTAATGTCACTCCATGACTTCTCAAGGTTCCACTAAGCTCTCATGACTGTATGTATATGCCATCATATTGTCAACAATTGCATGGACATGAAATAGTAAAAAAATAATGTTGGTGTGGCTGCCCAGAAAAACCTGTGGTTAGCATATTTGTCTCACAGTCAAAGGTTCAAATCTGTGATCGCTTTGTGTGGAGTTTACATTCTCCTGGTGCTTGTGTGGGGTTTCTGTTTTCCTCCAACACTGCAAAAACATTTACCGTATGGTAAATTAATGAAGGACTCGAAATTAAATACAACTCCTGGCAAAAATTATGTACTCACCGCTCCCGGACCATAATCATTTAAATCATGCTCTAAAAAAAATTGTGATTGACTTCAATAATTATTATTATTATTATTATTTTGTAATAAAGTGTTTCTTAAAGCCAGAAGGGTGATATTTTGAATAACATCAGTGTCTTGCCTTTTTTTAAAATTAAATTTTTATTTTTATTAATTTACTTTTTAATAATCATCCTCCAGGAGTGGCGATTTCATCCTTTTTGCTGTTGTAGTTGTGAACATGAGTGTGAATAGCCAACCAGTCTAGGGTGTACCGCTACTCTTGCCCGTATTTGGATGGGATAGGCTCCTGTAATCCTGAATGGAATAAATGGTAGAAACTGGATGGATGGATAATCTTGGTAATTTAAACTGAGATAGGAATATAAGCAATCTGCATGTTTTTTGGAAATACTTTGAATGATTGATTTGTATATCTGCCTCACAGTTCTGAGGACCGGGGTTCAAATCCTGGCCCCGCATGTGTGGAGTTTGCATGTTCTCCTCGTCCCTGTGTGGGTTTTCTCCGGGCAGTCTGGTTTCCTCCCACATTCCAAAAACATGCATGGCAAGTTGATTGAAGACTCTAAATTGCCCATAGGTGTGAATGTGAATGTGAGTGTGAGTGGTTGTTTGTTTACATGTTCCCTGTGATTGGCTGGCGACCAGTTCAGGGTGTACCCCGCCTCTCACCCAAAGATAGCTGGGATAGGCTCCAGCATGCCCGTGACCCTTGTGAGGATAAGTGGTACTGAAAATGGATGGATGATTTGTATATCCCACAAAAATTGCCCTGCTTGAATTCGCCAATTTGCATGTAGGCCCCCCAGCTGTCTCTTTAATAGAACCATTTGTACAGTTTATGCAGTACAGTATATTTCACTTGCATGCACAGTTGTGGAAACAAACCATTTTCAAAAGATGTGTTCCCGACGGCCATGGCATTCCCATTTGTCTGGGACGTAGTGTGTCGTGGAATCTGGGCCATTTTCTTCTCTGTATTCAAGTCTTAATACATTTTCTCACACTCTGTCACGGTACCTGTGACGGGCTGTGTGGGTGTGTGTGTGTGGGGGGTGCTGCTGCTGCTGCTGCTGCTGCTGTTGCTGAGTCCCGGAGGCTCAAGGGCGCACCATGGTTCGGCTCATGGTCTACCACGAATTCCAGTACATTGCCTCCTGGGAGTTTTTCACGCTCTGATCAAGATCTGACACGTTTTTCACATTCTATCAAGGCTTTCTACTTATAAAACCTGGACACCCAGGAGCTTTAGAGCAGGTTGTGGCCATGGCAGACTTGATTGAAACTCCTCTTCACCTCTAGAGTTTGCATCAAACAACATCTTACTAAGGGGGCATTAGGTCAGTGCGGGGTGTTCAATCAATGTTTGATCATTTTAGTTTTCTGTTAACAACCAATAATACACACACACAAACATGCACACACACGTTCAACATTAAGTCTAATCAACAGATAAAGCACAGCGGGCGTTGTAAAATAAATTAAACAAATAGCTAAGCTGTAGAGGAGTTGTCGGCAGCGAGTGCGGCTACGATCTCATCTTTAAACCCCAGGGTATGGGGCATTTAGATTTTTTGAAAATAGTATAAAACTTCTGCAAATCAACAACTTTCTATCAAAACATGCCAGGGAGGTTACAGAAGATAAAAAAAGAGACAAATGAAACAAATATTAAATAGAATGAAAGATCATATATAACTAAACAAATATGTTGTAGAGTTTACAATAATTATAGGATTTTACAGCTTTTGGTTCGTACAGTTAGATATGGAGGAGAAATATATATATATATATATATATATATATATATACAAAAAGCTGCATTGAGTTTGGTTTCTTGTGGATACATTTAGATGTATGGATATAGAAATGTGCTCGAATAATAAGCAGGTTGATTAAATCAAATTGTGAGCAGGCAGTCTTTTCCTATTCAATAATACCAAGTAACACATACTTCAAAGTAAGGAGAAGCGGGGACTAGTATGGTCTATAATGAATCGTGACAAGTTACCACAAGCTGCTTAGTGTGTGGCCATGTCCATAATAAATGGACCACAGTTTCTCTTACGGTTCTTAAATCTTTGCAGGTAGAAATTGGTGGGCTAAATTCTTGTATCGTTTTGTTGGAAAACTCTTTAATTTTGTTGGTGATAAAAAATGGATGTGGCAAGAGGCCAAACCTTATCCCAGTTAATACCTCCTACAAAAGCAGACCGGTATGACAATGCAGGAGGTGTGCGCACAGTGTCACTGTTCTTATTTCTGCTGTTGCCTGTAAAGCTTTAATTTGATGTGATCTTTTCCCACTTTCCATGGAGGAGGTGACGTCAAGTGGAGACAAGCCACGGCGGGTGTCTTACCGCACAGTGGCGCAGTGGAGCGATGGAAACACGCCTGCCCCTTTTCATGCTTTTCCACTCTTCTCCCTGTCCTTTCTGGAAAACATCAATGGGAAGTGTGGATTTGCATGTCCGGCCGTGTGTGCCAATGGGCGCACCGGGAAGGCCGTCTTAGCGGGTGGGCGCAGCCCAGTAAGTAAGTGCACAGTGAACAGGCAAGCAAAGCATCCGAGCTGTGCTAAGAAGAGCCGCGCAGACAAACGCTGACTTTTTCGGCCTTTTCTCTTCGATGCACGAGTAAGGTCGTCGTGTTGTTGTAACGCCGTGTGTGTGTGTGTGTGCGTGTGCGTGTGCGTGTGCGTGTGCGTGTGTGAGTGCCCCGCTTGAGTGCCGCCTGCCGACACCAGACATTGCCGTCATAGAGCAGATCATCGGCATCCTCGGAAATACCACAGAATTCCCCTTTTTGATACATTCTCGCGCTGGACTTACAGAGTGGTGCCGATCATCCGTCGTTCTTCTGGGTGAGTTGGCTGAATACAGTCCGATGGGGCATCCCTTTGTGGTGTACTTTGCACGGTTATTGCCTGACGATGAATGGGCTTGCAGGTATATGTAACAATAGCACGATGCACTTAAGAGATTGTGGCGGAGGAGAGGAGAGATTGTAATTGGATGGTCGAGTAGCATCTTTCCCATTTTGCTATCAGGTAAGTGAAATGAATGACACGTGACCCTGAATTTGATAACAGATCACGTCCATAACCCAACATAAAAAAAAATAAAAAAAAAAAAACCACAAGAACTATCTCCTAGTGGAACTTTGGTCTGCGCTTAAATCCATGCTAATATGACAAACAGTTCATGTATGGTAAATGAAAGCCCATAGTTCTTTACACTTCTATCATATCTTTTCTTTCTATGAGTTTCGACAGAATCAAATTAATGATGTGGTTATGAGTGTTGTTTTATTGGTGAGGTGTGTAGCCTCCTTTTCTAAGGACCATAAGTGCATCCTCTCACCAACTCGTGTTTTTCAGTCATCTCGAATTTCATGGAGTTTGTCTTTGAAGAAAAGCTTGCTTTATCAAATTGTGATGCAACACGATCTCAAGGATTATTATTCTTTTAATTATCCATCCATCCATTTTCTGAACCTCTTATCCTTATTATTATTATCCTTATTATTAGTAGTAGTAGTATTATTGAGGCAAAGGATGGTGGTAAGTCAGTGTGCGTCCATGTGCGGTTCCATTGTCTGTAGACCTCCATCTGTTCCATGACATGACATTCTGTAGCGAGTACTGCTGTTATGGGGGGCGGCGGGGGGGTCTGACCCATTGCCTCAGAGGACAAGAGAGAATCACATGTTGTGCATTAAGAGAGTAGGTGCAGGATTCAGGCCACCCTAGCCCACACAAATCGTAGACCACCTGTGAAGGCGGCTTCTGGATCTGACAGGAGCCGGGCATAAAATGAAAGAAGGTGTGACGTTGATTTAGTGTTGGTCATTATTGGGTGTAATGATGGCCAGATACTCTTTGGTGCATAGACCAAATTTGGTCTAGAAGCGAGGCTCGCTTTAGGATCGTCCTCGTCAGTATTTTCAGCAAGGTAAAGGCAAATGTTTTCAGAAAACTAAAAACTCTCGTTGTGGATGCTTGTTCATATAGCAACGGCGTTTTGTATACTGAAAAGTACTTTTTAAAACATGTCTCAAAGCAGAGGTTTTTGAAAACGATCACGTGATCGCTCCAAACATTTGAAAATGAAGGAGGTGCGGATCTAGTAGGTGTTGAGTCTGGCCATACAGTTAGAGTCAAAACAGTAATAGTGACAGACAGCGCTGTCGTAGAATTTGTGCTTATGACGCTTCTCCAGCAAGGTGCACAATTTACTGTGCGCTACGTGTTACAAGTGCAAAATGTTTTTTTTAGTGTCACTGCCAAGTACTGGCCTGGCATACATATTACAGCATATTTGTAAGTCTCTTTGACCAGAGTATTAAAAAATAATAATTGTTGTGTTTGTAGAAACATAACTAAGATTGGTCCAAGATTAAGTTCTGGAATCATCGCTTTTGGCTTTGTTTAAATTTTGGGCTAGATTACAACTGGGTTTTGTCTGGAATTGAGGTGAGGGTTTAAAGTTTGAAAACGTGAAGGCTTGTGCGCACTTTCTAGGACAATTTGGTCTGAAGAAGCTAAATGATGGAACACTGTCATGAATATACCCAACCGCTAATCCACCACGTGCATGCATTCCACGTACGCACACGTTCCACATCCGCTGAGAACATTTCCCGTCATATAGCTCTTATTGCTACTTTCACACTTGGTTGTCTTTTGTTGTTCAACCGCATGCACCCACATTACAAGGGGGCAAGGTTTGGCTCAGCTGAGAGCACAATACGACTGGGGTCGAAGGTCATCCAGCTGGCCAATCATAGTGCTGTCTGCGTTGACTGGTAGCGGGAGAGGGTGTCGCCCCCCCTTTGTGCCGGTCAGGGCGGGTCCGCTAAACAAGCAGCTCCACTTCCATCCCCGGTCCTGCTACTGCCGGTGGCCACATTGCACTTCCTCCAAATCTGAACGCTGTATTGGTTCCTATAGCCTGTACGCTTGGAATTGACAGGTTTGAATCGCTGAGAAACATTGTAGGCAATTTGAGCATGAAGCAGTATGCTCTAGCAACTATACTGAGATTTGTGTCTGCATTTATTCATTAAGTCGATGAATGAACGCATGTAATTAACAACTGTTCAACTGAACAGAGAATTACATTTCTGCTGGTGGGATGAATCAAAAAGCAACACAATTCGATAATGGGATGATGGGTACTTGAATTTTGTTCAAGAGGGGATGGGCAAATGTTAGCCATGGGAGGTTATCTGACAACAATATGAATATGGGATATGGCATAATAGCCAGAGTGCAATAATGGATTTTGAAGAACAGATAAGAGACCCTTTTAAAACAAAAGACGTAGTAGACGGAGTAGACCACTTGTGTCGTTTCGTGGCAGTATCTCCTCTCCTCATACCATGTAATCATACCAACGACATACAGGATGTACTTCTCGCTAACATACTGTATACTTACATCACCACTCATCTTAATTTGACACATTTTAACACACGTTTGGATCACTGCTTTCAGGGTCTCCCTCCAGTATATGCATTCAAGTGATCTAATTTCTGCTTCCCCATAGTTAAATTCCTACACGCACGCACGCACACACAAACAATAATATGCTTACAGTAAAAAGACGTAGACATCTTTGAGCACATGCTGGACTCAAGCACTCATGCATTGTATTCCTACGGATTTATACAGTAAATGATTGGGGCAATGATTTCGACTGCCTGTCTAGTGAACAGTCATGGGTGCAGACACAAATTGGTTGCACTAAAATGCTGATGACTTGCGTGTAAGTGCATGTGCACGCCTGTTTTCTTTTCCATTAGCAGTTTATTCCCTCGCTTTAGTTGGCCGTTTTTCCTCTCTAAATAACAAGAAAGGTGCAAATTGATCTTTCTCTTCTCTCACCAAACAGAATTCGAATCATTGCAACGAATAACGGTCACTTTAAAGCACACTTGTTCTACTGTTGTCTTATTTATTTTTGTTGTGACCCATTTCTCCCTGTTTCGATGAGCGCTCTCTCAGCTGCTGCTTTGCTTTTTATCCAGTTTCTCCCAAAATTCAGACTGTAATGTAATGTTTTATAAGATTGAGTTATTTTAAAATTCCAAAGGCTTTCTCCTACTCTCTTGATGTGATGTCAGCCGTGTAGAGTTAAGCTTTCCAAGAGTGGGGGGAACAGACTACCGAATATACAGTAGCATTGAATAAATGTCTCCGCTGCTTGAACTGATGTAGACAAAGCGATTGTTAACAACAGAGTAGACAGAACCAAAGGCTATCGGGGCACAGAGACTATTCAAGGGAGAAGAGTTGTGATAGTAAAGTGAGGCGGCAGTGACAACTCAACAGCAAGGCGATGGGGTGCATGCACGCGATATTCCTTCTGTTCAGTGTAGCATGCACATATGTGGCATCACCTAACTGTTGGAGGAAGGTACAGAGTGAGCTTACACCTGGCTGAAGAAAGAATGAGTCACTCCAGAAAAGATCGTTATAGGATATGACTTGAGAAAAGTATCTTGCATGTACTTAAGTATCAAAAGTTATTTTTTCACATACATTTACTTCAGTATTGGAAGGAAAAGTATTTTTTAAAAGTGAGTGGTTAGAGTTATACTATGTTTCTATTTATTCCCAAGTTTTTTTTATTTTTTTTAAAAACTATTTAATCTACATCAGGGGTATAGTTAAGAGATCCGCGTGTTGGCTAATGGGTGTCGTTAGCTAGCCCACATTAGCCTGGCTATCACATTTACCATATACCTAAACAATCTCATGATAACGTTTTCACTTCTGGATTAATACAAATGAATTCAATTTACCAGGTTGGACGGGGAGTGTTTGAGTGCCAATATTTCTGTCACTTTACAGGTAGGCACTTCAGTCAATGTATGAAAAGCATAGCCGTAAATACGCACGCGGGTGGGTTGTCTAACGTTATCCTCGTTTTTACCATCGCAGAGTTCACCACTGTAGTTGGATAAAATTGTGCCTTCATAACAAGATAATAAACATATGTTGCTCTGTTTTTAATGGATGCCATATGTTTTTGATACGCACAATAAATGCCAAGTTGAATCTAAAATCTATTTATGTTTGTGTTTATTTATTTTTATCTGTGTTTGAAATTGCCTCACTAGAAATGTTTGGAGACATGACAATGCACTTTCCTGCTATATGCACAATGTGAATTTAAGAAAAACACTGTTGATTATCTAAAAGAGGAAACCAATTGGTCGTTCATTAAGTGAAATGTCTCAGTTCTGTATTCATGTGTATTAAGCAAAAATACATTTTATCCAAATACAGGGGACTTGATTATTTGATAGAAATGTCAGTAGGATACTCAGTTACTAATTGCAGCACAACTGGATGCAAATTCTCATTTTTGAGAGGTCTGCTTAATCTCACTTTTGAAATAAAGTGAGGAAAAATGAGGACAAATCATAGCATTTTAAAAATGTATTTTTTATCATATCAATTCAATGTATCCTCAAATGTTTCATTGCCCTATAATGCATAGTACCGTCAAAACTTGGCTCAGCTCTCAGCTCTACTTGCCACGGTTTTGGGCTGTCGGATTGTCACATCAGGATAGTAGTGTGGGAATCTGCAAAAAAAACTGGATCATTTGAAAAATGTACAATAAAAACAACCACTAAATAGTGTAGTGTAGTGTTTTATTATATAGTATAGAATTGAAGGCACAGACAACAGTACAAAGTTTTTGAAAATCATTTTTTTGCCATGTATTCTCGACATTTACACCGTTGTGGCAATTACAAATCCATTCGACCAATGGGGGAGCCACCAGTGGTTTACATCGTCCATATGGCAAAGTCGGATGCCCATGTACTAGAAATAGTACCTTGTAGTACTTGGTGTTGGCAGTGTAAACGTTGATCAGTGCCCAGCCAAGTGGGTACTGTGCAGTTGAAAGTCGTCATATTTTTGCTGACGTGGATATGTGATTGAGGAGAGTGACAGACCAACTCGACTCAAGGGTGGTGAGGGGTAGGATGACTGGGGGTTATTTGCTAGTAAAATGGGGTTTAATTGACGTCTCTGAAAAACAATGTGTTCATAAAGGGCTCAAGGAGAGGTAATGGTATTTATTCCAAACCAAATCAAGTGTTTGGCTCATTACTCAGCATCCACGACATTAGGTATACCTATTCAATCCAATGATGTGAGCACAAGCGTTGCCCAAAAATGGTTCCTTTACCAACGTAATTATGATCATCTATCAGTAAATGGTTTCCAAAATATTACAACCACCTCTCGGTATGATGCTGTGCAGTCCTACACCACTACAAACTACAACTTGAATAGATAGTCTATCTACGTTTGTTTTCCTTAATGTTGTGGAAAAGGAATGGAAATGTCTGATAATGAAGATAATTACAGGTATTTCTATAAATACTATTGTGTTTATACTCGCATGAGGCAAGAAAATGTATATGTATATATATATATATATATATATATATATATATATACAGCAGAATCGTACACGATTCTGCTTAGATTACCGTCTCACACGTAAGTCTGTATGCATGGAAGTTATTTTGTTGCTGTGTGCTTGGTGAGGGATCACTTAACTCATTTCTGTTTTTGTAATTATGGTACAAACAGCCACATCTGGTACCCAGCTGCAAAGAATAAAAATGGAAGCGTGGAGCTTTGATCTTTTATTTATTCTAAGTATTTTATTGCTTCTACGTTTTTATTAAGAAGGAAATGGATGTTTGAGATTGCCAAGTTAACCATTTAACTATTATTTCACCTCAGAAGCTCCTGATTTCCATAAGGACAACAAACCTTGTCACTACTCTGAATAGAACTACATCCTTCTAACTTTGACACAGTTTTTCCTGCAAAATGTTCCTCTGTATTATGTGCAAGACTAAATTTAAGAGTATAAGGGCTCAGGAAGAATGCAGAGGTAAAAATGCTTGTGTGATACATGAGCAGCATTAAAGTTTAGTAAAGGCTCCTAAGCAAAGGATGGTAACAGAAAGGAAGCAGTCGAAAAGAAATGCCGCTGTCTATGATACAAGGACGAGAGCGAGGACAGAATAAAAAGAGATTCTGTTGGAAGAGGCAGGTCGACTGATGGAGACAGAGAGAGGAGGCAGAAGAGTCATGTGGAGTCAGTTACTCCTCATCAGCAGCTATGCTGTCAGAGCTCCTCACCATAGCAACAATGAGTCATAGCATCGGTAAACAGAGGGAATGTTTTCTGAACCAAAAGGCTGACTGGAAGATTAGCTGTGACATCACTTTGCGTTTTTACAAGAATAGCACACCACAAACTAGTCCATATGGGTTACAACACATGCTGTTATGTTGTTCTATGGATTTCCAAATTTTAGAGGTGGGTTGAGAGTTGGCATAACTATCAGTGTTAGTAGAGTATACAGTAGTGTTTGACACAATGACAATTTTTGCTTCTGTCACAAATAGGGTTGGGCATTGTTTTAATTTGAACGATTCCGGTTCCTTATTATGATTCCGGTTCCAAACGATTCTGGATTCTGATTCTTTTAGAGGGCTGTGTCAAAAAAGGTTTGCATGGTTTCAATAAAGGGTGTCCAAATTATGAACATCCATTTTCTTAGCAGCCTGCAGCATAGACTAAAATGAACATTTGACGGGGGTTCTTTATTACCAGTATCAATATCAAATCTATGAACTAAAACGCAATGTGTGTGGAACTAACCCAATTGACTTAATATTCATTAATTTTTTAATTGTTTCAGCTAAAGGTTAAATATAGCATTGTTGAAATAGTTATTTGGGACTGTTTTAATCACATCAAATGGTTTACATGTGCAAGTTTGAATTTGACTTCCTGTTTTAAGCTAGTAGCCTTTTATTCTGAAGGGTATGCACCGGAACTCAGCATTTTGGCACAAAAAGTAACATTTATGTGGATTTTGTCCCAATTCATAGTGATGTAAAGTTGCTCCGGTGAAGTTTTAGCTCAATATTAATGATTCCGGGACGTTAGTCGCGGTTCCAGTCGGTTCTCGATTCTCGATGCCCAACCCTAGTCACAAATCTTTTAAATACGCTGATCATACACAAACATATAGTCAAAAAAATAATCTTGTCAGTGTTGTTTGTAAGTTATTTACATAAAGCGACTACACTTCAAGGCAAAGGGGAAGGTCTAAGGGGTACAATTGGGATTGGCCCTAAGACTACCTATATCACTAAATACTAGATACTAAAACCAACAATTGATTTACAAGTAGAAGTTGGCAAAGTAATGGTATTTGTATAACTTTTAATTGTGTTTTTTTATCTAAATATTTGTTTCAACTGTAATTTGAAATCACATACAGTGGTAGCTTTAAAGTCAAATGCCGCTTAAGTCGTACAAAATCAGGATTCATTGTTGTTGTGTTCTTGGTGCCTTTTTGCTTTAGTTTTTGGAGGGTTACTGTGACACTTATTTCACAGAAGCACCGCCACCATCATGCATGATGTCAGGTGAAACATATTTAAGTGCAGCGTTAAGGTTCAAAATGTGCATAATTTTATAGCGGCATACAATAATAACAAATATACATTTTAGGAATGAAACCTCTGGCTTGTTTTTGATAAATAATTGGGCCTATTGCACTTCTTCATTTTAATGTTGGTCATGATGGTGGCATTTGGAGACCTAAGTATTATCTGAGATTGTACTTGATGTAGCAGTTTGAAAACCACTGCTGTAAGCCATCTCCTTTTTGTCTTTTTCCCCCTCTGTCTTCCCTCCCCGCTTTTTTTTTTTTTTTTTTTTTTAAACTTGCCTCCCTTTCCTCTCAAGTCATCGGTTTCTTCAACTGTCTCTCTTTGGCCCCTTGCGCTCTCTTCTGTCTGCTTTTTTTCTCTCTCAGAGAAGGGAAGTAGCTTTCACTGCCTGCAGGCTCCCAGTGGAACAAACCTCCCATTGTTTGTCTCCACTGGAAGATGAGTAGTCTGTCCAACAAGCAATCCTTGCAGAAAGATTTGGAGTTTGTCAGTGCTGAGGCAGCCACTCAGAAAGGTTGTAAATTAGCCAGCCACTCAAACCATCTTGTGCTCTGAATGGGAAGCCAGAACATTGGGAATTTAGACTAGTACATGATGAAAACACCTCTTCGTTGGCCAGCCAGGAGTTAGGCTAGACACATTATTTATTTATTTCATTTTTTTTTTTTTTAACCTAGGTAAGGGAATTGAGAACAGATCCTCATTTGCAATACCAACCTTGGCCACAGACAGCAGAGTAAAACATCCATCCATCCATTTTCTGAACCGCTTCTCCTCACTAGGGTCGCGGGGGTGCTGGAGCCTATCCCAGCTGTCATCGGGCAGGAGGCGGGGTACACCCTGAACTGGTTGCCAGCCAATCGCAGGGCACATAGGAACAAACAACCATTTGCACTCACAGTCATGCCTACGGGCAATTTAGAGTCTCCAATTCATGCATGTTTTTGGGATGTGGGAGGAAACCGGAGAGCCCGGAGAAAACCCACGCAGGCACGGGGAGAACATGCAAACTCCACACAGGCGGGGCCAGGGATTGAACCCGGGTCCTCAGAACTGTGAGGCTGACGCTCTAACCAGTCGGCCACCGTGCCGCCCAGAGTAAAACAAATAAAAATAAAAGATGAGTTCCCTTGGATTTCAATTGATTATCTTTTCAATACATCTTGGACAATACTTTGCTTCCAACTTGTGGGAGCTGTTTGGAGTAGGCCCTTTCACAACGCTTTCTCACACACGCACTCCCGGTCCCAGAATAATGGAAGCGTTTATAGCTGGAAAGTCTGGACAAATTCCATATTTTCTTCGATCTTCATTTTCCTTTAGATATAATAATGGCCAGGTGTTCCAGTACTTTTACCCGTATAATATGAATTGATTTCACGAGACAGACTGCATGACTCTGTTGATTTTTAAGACACCTTACTTTACTACCTTTTTCAAAATGTAAATCTATTACCTCTGTTTACGTGTTTATCTGACCGTCCAACTATCAACATAATATAATCAAAACTACCAGACTAAGCGTCACAAATGTCATCATCTTCTAATGACGATCACATTTTGGCCCACATCATTATAAGATAGCAGAAATGCAGCATTGATGGAGTGCTGCT
Source organism: Phycodurus eques (assembly GCF_024500275.1). Taxonomy (NCBI): domain Eukaryota; kingdom Metazoa; phylum Chordata; class Actinopteri; order Syngnathiformes; family Syngnathidae; genus Phycodurus; species Phycodurus eques. The sequence continues at coordinate 7,056,109 of NC_084531.1, forward strand.
CGACTGTATACGGTTTAAGTAGTTTTCCTATGAGACTTTTACACCTTTTGCCATGAAATGTTTCGGTGTGTGTGTGTGATCAAATGTCATTGTCATGTCATTAGAAGGTTTGCTCACTCAAAGAAAAAACTCCCCCCATTGCTACTCCAAATGGGACGTTACATGCTGAAATCACATATGACAGATTCCAACCTATGGACACACATCATCAAAGTCTCACACACAGCATTACATCAAAGTGGAAGGGATTGTGCAAATGTGGCTAAAGCCATGTGTGCAAGAACAAGAACACCGTGGTAATGCTCAGGAAGCAAGCTGGAATCCTTCCAACAACCAATCTCAACTTTAGTCTGCTAACAGTATAACAGGTACTCTATTCTGCTTTTTTTTTTTATTACAGTAAAAGAGGCATCAAGACCTGCAGTGACTATATAACTTCACTATGCCCAATGTAATTTCCTACACACAATGTGATTAAAACCATCAGAGATATTGCAGATTAATCAAGTGATCCAGTGGTGATTAAAAAAACTATTACAGACAGCTAAATTGCACGGATTTATTGTTAGCTGGTTGCCACTCCCATCACTGTGAAACGATGGGATCCTCCTTTTAGATTAGTTCTTATTAGCGCCATCACAGCCACAGCTTTGACAGACCTGAAAACTCCAGTAACATTGACTTTCTATTATGTTTCAAGGCGGAAAGTACTTGACATCATTATTCACAACATGATATTTCTGATATCATTTTCCCAGTTTTGACTGAGCTGTGCTAAAACGACTCTACTTCCCATAATGGAATCTAGAGTGATTTAAATTCATTCGTTTTAATTGCCGTGTGTCCCAGAAAGCCTTAAGAGAGTAATCAAAACGAAGTGTGCAGACTGACTCCCTGCTCCTAGAATCATAGCAGGATAGTGGAGATGGCAGTGTGACACAGCAAGGAGGTTGTGTGATTTAATTCGAACCCCATGGCCTGATTAGTGTTGCCTGTCTCCCTTCATCCCTCTAGCACATGTCATTCTCAGTGGGTGAGTAGCATGCCTCCGTCTTGTCACCCCTTGGCTCCTGTCTTCACTTGTGTGAGGTTAACAGAGGGAGGTCAAGTGGGTGTGGTGGGCTCAAGAATGCAGAGGGTGGTGATGCTTCTTGATCACCGGCTGGCTTCTGACTCAATGTGCATGTGCAGAATATTGGAAGACTCTTGATTGTGTGTGTGTGTGTGTGTGTGTGTGTGTGTGTATTTTGCCTCCTATGTCGCTCAGTATGCGCCACATAGGGAACTTGTTCTTGCTCTACATTCTCAAGACCCTTGAAAATTTTAACCCCTTTTGACCCACTGTCTCAGCCGCACACTCGGCAGCTTTGTCGATTTTCCCCTCTTACATCCGCACGTAACACATTTCCATGTCCTCTTTCCTAACATCATATTTACATCCCGACAGCCAACTTCCATAAATACATAATTCAGACACAGGCTTATGATGCTTCTGGAGGATATACATAATGTATGCTCACTTACTGATCCTCTGTCCAGCTATATTTTTTTAAAAGAGAGAATAATAATAAAGACGCACAGCACAATTAAAAAAATATATTATTTCTTTCTTTCATATCCTTGGTGCACAGTTTTTTCTAATACAGTATTGTGGCTGGTAAATGGCCTTGTTGTGGATGATAATTTATTTTGCAAAGGTGGGTAATAGGTAGGTCTTTATGAAATGTGTGCTTCTGCTAAGCCTGGACAGACAAAAGAGCCGTACTGCATTTACATTAATGAGTACGAAGAAACCTCAACCTACAACACAAAAGCAGAAATGGTCCATATCAAAATAGCAAGGTTATATGAGTGACTGTTAAAAGGCAACAACAACACAAAAAAAACCAACCTCAAAAATAATCAGTTGATCCTATATTAATCTGAAAATAGCAATGGCCTTAAGATTTTGTGCCAAATAAATAGCGTTAGAGCCTAATTTCACCCTTCATCAGTCTTTTGCCTTTGTATGTTTGTGTATGTAGGTCTTGTGCCGTGCCATACAATCTGTCCTTATTTAATATTCACATGGCTAACCCTTGGGGGTAAAGAATTGGAGGAAAGGAGGACTTGGAGTAGCAGAGTTGTAGGATTGAAAAGAGGGCATATGATCATCATTGCTTGCTGGACGTTTGTCAAAGGGAAATTTATACAACACAGATTTAGACAATTGATTGGCACTCTATGTAAACTTCACATTGTGCTTTAATACACGCACACACACACACACACACAAACACACACACACACTATTAAACTTGACAACAGTACACTGTATGAATTACTGTACCTTAAACCAGTTTTGAACTGAACAGAAATTAGGAAATATTTACTACAGGTCTGGTTAAGTAAATCAGTCACTTTTACACTGTGCAAATATCCAACAAACTAATATCGATTCATAATTTTTGTCAGGGTCAAGAGCAGGGGTGTCAAACTCATTTTTGTCACAGGCCACATTATAGTTATGGTTTCCCCCAGTGGGCCGTTATGAATGTGAAACCACATAATTGTATAATCACCTCATCAAATCATTATATTTACAATACACAACAAATTGATGGGTTTCACATCAGAAGTCAAGGATAATAGTTTGTTCAACTATTGCTGAAGTTATTGCAAAAAGGGTTTTGGAAACAAGAAATGCTTAAAATATCTCAGCGTATTTATTAGATATGACAATTTGAAATTTTGGTACAGTTTAAAAAAAAAACTGGGAGTTGGCATTTGTGATTCGCTTTTGAGGGCCACATAAAATGATGTGGCGGGCCGGATCTGGCCCCCGGGCCTTGAGTTTGACATCTATAGGCTAGCGACTCGGCTCTTTAGTGAAAAACTTTAATAACATGAGCCACCTGAAACATAACCTGCAGGAACTGATGATCATCCTAAAGTCATCAAAGAGTTGCTAATTGAAAATGTCATGTAAATTAGAGATTGCCGCTAAACTGAAATGCTAAAGAAATGCATTGAGTGCTATAACCATTGTTAAAACATCACAGTATAATGTACTGTAACAATCCCCAGATAGAGTGGATATTTGTCAGCAATGTAGGGATGACAGAGCAATCTTGTGGGATGCTTCGTAAGAAATTTGAGACAATACCAAGACATCATTGCAACAGTCCTACTCTTCTGCCCATGATCTCAAGGGCCCTTCGACAGTAGTCATGATGCAGACTAGCTAACAGTCTACAGTTTCTTTTGTTCCAAATCCCAAGTCATTATTGAGGAACTGCTGCCGCCCTTTGCATCAAGTTTCTATACTGCTCGTCCTCATTAGCATTGTGGAGGAAATGGTGCCACTCCCAGCTAATTTTGGGCAAAACTTGGACTGGTTACCAGCCAATCACAGGGCACATATAGACAAAGAAAACTATTCACTCTCACAGTCTTACCTATGTGGCGGGGGAGACTGCACTGTCTGTTTGTGCCCCTTTCTTACTTCTGCTGAATATACCTTTGCTTTGTTTTGCCTTACAAATATAGATTCGTCATAAGATTTGAACAGTGATCTATCCAGGGAACACGTCTTCAGGCTTGAGGTATCAGAAAAGTCAGTGTAAGAATAATTCTGTCTCCAGGGATTTTGGTTGGGACACGGTGCAGGATTATGTTTTTTTTTTTTTTTTTACACATTATGGCACGATTGTGAAGCACAGTTCTGCTCCTATTGACAGATGGTCGAGTGTGGCGCGTGTTTGCCCACATTTGGTTAAAGAATTGGGGGATGGGAGTTTGTGGGGAGTGGGTGAAAGGGGGAAGAGAGGTGTGGGTAGAGGTCAGCGGAGGCACAGCTGGTGAGATCCTCTCTCCAACCAGCTGCTGCCTCAAAAGAGTCTGTCAGCAGCCTGCTTGGCGGCCTGGGTTTACATGTCTTCTCTTTCTCTATGTCCTCCTTTCTGCTCCCCTGTTCCCCCTCTGTTACCCTCCAGACTCAGCCCAGCTGTTCCAAAATATCTGCTACTATGCACCTTGACCTCAACAGTAAAAGAGAGGGGAAAAAATCATAGCTTTCTTGGCTTCCTTGTTGGCAGAAACCCAATTGGTCAAATCAAGAGCGTCTCAGGAGGTGGTCTTGTCTGTTGGGTGCCTGTTCGACTAGTCACAGGTTTGACAGAGCTTTTAGTTGTTTTCCTTGCAGACATTGTAATGGAATCGATCCTGCATTACTTTGAGATATGCTTGCTAATTCTTACGTTTTTTATTAATAATGTGGATTTATATGGCTAACTTGGGGCTCATGGTGGGTGTCAGCGCCTCCCGCCTCGGTCGGGGCCGCCTTCTGGGCCTACTCTGGTCACTGGGCTATTGTTGGTGGGGAGGGTCGGAATTAGCTGTAGGGTGGGGAGGGGCTTCCCCCCTATTCTCTGTGGTCGCCCGGCCGGCTGCAGGAGTCTAGCCTCCTACTTCACACACACTGCACATTTTTAGTACTCACACTGTACATACTCCGCACAGTGGGCACACTCATATCTCATTCAGGGTCACCTAGGGGACTGGCACCAGGTATGGTGGTGGGGGCGCCGGGCTGGGTGCTGGAACATCTGTGCTGAGTTCCGGTCTGGTCGCCCTCTTCCCCTTTCCCTGCTCTGCCGGTCCTCCTGTTTTAACGCATCATACACCCGTCTGTGGGAGGAGGGCAGGGTCGGGTTGGGGAGGACACTCGGCCAGGTGTCTCGGCACTCCGGCCTGCTCTCTGGCACGCCATACCTTTCTCCCGCAAATTCTTAATGCACTACATACATTCGCACATCCTTTGGGGTGTTGGTTGACCTGGGTGGGTGATGGTTGCGGGTCAGTATTGCCCTGTGACTGTTTCGCCTCACCTCCACCAGTTTCTCCAATTTTAATGCACTAAACCCCACCACACACAATCACTGTACAGGGATAATGGTTGCCAGTTGGGGACCTGGTAACCATAGTAATCAGGTGGGTGGTGGGTTTTCACATTTCTCTTGCCTTGACTCCTGAGGTCTGCCCCCAGCCCCCTCCGGTTGTTGGGCCGCCACACCCCCACCACTACCCTCCCCTTTGTACCCCGCCTTCCTTTCCCGTCTCTGAATACTTGTGGCTGTGTGATATTTCAGGTTTTCTTTTTTAATAAATCTGCAAAAATTTCAACAATTCCGTTTTTTTCGGTCAATATGGGGTGCTGTGTGTACATTAATGAAGGAAAAAAATTAACTTAAATGATTTTAGCAAACCGTCACTGATGGTGTAGTGGTACACTCGCCTGACTTTGGTGCGGGCAGCGTGGGTTCAGTTCCCACTCAATGACGGTGTGGTTGTGCGAATGGTTGTCCGTGTCTATATGTGCCCTGTTACTGACTGGCGACCAGTTCAGGGTGTAGTCCGCCTTTCGCCCAAAGTCCGCTGGGATAGGCTCGAGTGCCCCGCGACCCTAAGCAGGATGAGCGGTGTTGAAAATGGATGGATGGGATGGATTTTAGGAAATGGCTGCAATATAACAAAGAGTGAAAACTTTAAGAGGGTCTGAATACTGTCCGTACCCACTGTATCAACTCACAGGTTCTTACAGGCGTTTAGACACTAAAGAAGAATCCCAGTGCACCACTCGTCAGTAGCACTGCCTTGCTCGTTTTCCCAAATCCTGTCCTGCCCTTTTCTGTCCTCTCTTGTTCTCTTGGTTAGTTATTGCCTGTCCTCACCTGGTGTCCCCTGGTGAGGACATGCGTGTGTTACTTGTGTTCAGATATCAATACTGTCTCACGATTGTTCTGCTGTGGTTCTCACCCCTCGTCTCTTTGTCCGCTCTATCCCTCTGTCTGTCCCATAAAACCCTTTTCTGCCCTGCTGCATTTTCAAGAAACATCAGAATCATAACATTTTTAAAAAATAAGCAGAGGGAGTATTTCAAATTCCCCTGTTGCACAGCAAAACCGTTCCAGCACAAAGGCATTCAGATCCACCATTCTGGGAGGCCATGCAGCTGAACAGGACAGGTTTAAAAAAAAATAAATAAATAAATAAATAAAATAATGTGGATGTATTTTCGATTTTGTGCTATGTAATGTGAGTGCTATTGGTTGTTTTTTTTCTAAGTGCCCTGCGATTGGCTGGCGACCGGTTCAGGGTGCACCCCGTCTCCCGCCCAAAGATAGCTGGGATAGGATCCAGCAAGCCCGCGACCCTAGTGAGGAGAAGCGGTAAAGAAAATGGTATTTATACATATGGATGACCAAAATGATCAAACTACATTCTATTCAAGTACCACACCAGTCAGTTCAGTACTCTGCATTCATGCAGCAACAAATTAAACAAAGATTATAATTTTTTTGTCAGCTGTAAAAATAATCTCCATTCACATGGATCAGCAAAAAACAACTGAAAACTGTAGTTGGACACAGCCATTTATAAAAAATAAATTCATAAAAAAGAAGAGGGCTTTCATCTGAGATTTCCTGGCCAATGTTATAATTTTTAGGCTTCAAAATGCAGTTGGCATGTTCTATCAGGAAGAATTTTATTCATTCTGTAAAAATCATCCATTGTCAATGGTCCCCAACTTTAGACAGTGACTGGAAACGTGTCACTTGCCAAAGATTTTGTATATTCGTTTGAAAGAACTTTACACAAAGTTATTACCATACACCTATTACATCTGTTAACATTCATTGCCATAATGATTGAAAAAAAAGGGGAGGGTTTTGGCCTTTGGTTTTATTGAAAAGTTTTATGCATAAATGACGAATTGTCAAAACAATCCACATACGTACTTGCAGACCCTGCAAAAACAACTAAAAAGCTGTAATATTCATGCCACGCCAGCATTTGGCAATGTCTGCATGAGCAAAACACTATGTGCTCTGCCTTCTGGCACGTCCAAAGGTGTCTTTTTCAATACCCTTTATCAGCGTACATGGTGTATGGGTTTAGAATCCGGAATATGCGCAACCTACTTACACATTCGGCAAAACGGGTAAAAACACTTCCTCCTTGCTCAGGGGAAAGGGACCGTTTCAAAGCAGCCGTAGAAACTTTAAATGTCGACAATGTTTTTTTTCCCGAAACACAAGAGCCACCAAAGCTGACAAAAGGCGGTGTTTAGGCTTTGTTCGTGTTTACATGTATCATGACATCCATCCATCCATCCATCTTCTATACCGCTTATCCTCACTAGGATCACGGGCGTGCTGGAGCCTATCCAAGCTATCTTCGGGCGAGAGGCGGGGTACACCCTGAACTGGTCACCAGCCAATCGCACGGCACATATAAACAAACAACCATTCGCACTCACATTCACACCTACGGACAATTTAGAGTCTTAAATTGACCTACCATGCATGTTTTTGGGATGTGGGTGGAAACCGGACTACCCGGAGAAAACCCACGCAGGCACAGGGAGAACATGCAAACTCCACGCAGTCCGCCGTAGCATAACACAGTCCGCCGTAGCATAACAAATTTGTGTTAATAAAGGATGTACATGTACCGTAATTTCTCGTGTATAATGCGCATTTTCTTCCCCCAAATATTGTCAAAAGTCAATAGTGCACATTATACATAGGTATAGGGGAAAATGAAAAGGATTTTCCCATTTTATAAATGTATGCCACCATCTAGAGGTTATGAAAAAGCTGTACACTTTCATTCTAATATACCACCGCCACCTAGTGGTTATAAAAAGGTGTAGCCTATACTTTAATTCCAATATTACAGGGGCACATATGACTGCATATATGTACAATTGTGCTCATAAGTTTACATACACGGGCAGAATTTGTGAAATATTGTTTTTTTTTTAATACGACTGATGACTAAACAACAACCATCATTAATTTATTTATGGTAATGTTTTGATTAATAATGATGCTTTTCTGAAATGCTTGACAGTTTAATTTGAATCCCGTTAAAATAAAATAAAATGTGTTTCGCCTGGTCCTTCATGTAACTTACAATCTTACAAATTCTGCCTGGGTAATCAAACATGAGCACAACAGTGTGTTTTCTCATTTACTAAATAAAAGTAGGATCACACTCCTCAGCCTCCCTGGTAAGGTCTATTTAGGGGTGCTGGAGAGGAGGGTCCGTCGGGAAGTTGAATCCCAGATTCAGGAGGAGCAGTGTGGTTTTCGTCCTGGCCCTGGAACAGTGGACCAGCTCTACACCCTTGGCAGGGTCCTCGAGTGTTCATGGGTTTTCGCCCAACCAGTCTACATGTGTTTTGTGGACTTGGAGGAGGCGTTCGACCGTGTCCCTCGGGTGGTCCAGTCGGGGGGGGGGGGGTGCTTCGGGAGTATGGGATACTGAACCCCCTGATACGGGCTGTTCGGTCCCTGTACGACCGGAGTCAGAGTTTGGTCCGCATATCCGGCGGTAAGTCGGACTCGTTTCCGGTGAGGGTTGGACTCCGCCAAGGCTGCCCTTTGCCACCGATTCTGTTTATAACTTTTATGGACAGAATTTCTAAGCACAGCCGAGGCATAGAGGGGGTCCGGTTTGGTGGCCTCAGTATTGCATCTCTGCTTTTTGCAGATGATGTGGTTCTGTTGGCTTCATCAAGCCATGACCTCCAACTCTCATTGGAGCAGTTTGCAGCCAAGTGTGAAGCGGCTGGCATGAGAATCAGCACCTCCAAATTTGAGACCATGGTCCTCAGTCGGAAAAGGGTGGCGTGCCCTCTCCAGGTCGGGGATGAAATCCTGCCCCAACTGGAGGAGTTCAAGTATCTTGGGGTCTTGTTCACAAGTGAGGGAAGAATGGAACGGGAGATCGACAGGCGGATCGGTGCAGCGTCTGCAGTGATGCGGACTTTGTATCGATCCGTTGTGGTAAAGAAGGAGCTAAGCCGAAAGGCGAAGCTCTCGATTTACCGGCTCGATCTACGTTCCTACACGCACCTATGGTCACGAGCTGTGGGTCGTGACTGAAAGAACGAGATCCCGGATACAAGCGGCCGAAATGAGTTTCGGCGGTAGAAGATGGATTGATGGATAAATAAAAGTAGGGCTGTGAATTTCAAAATAAGAGCAAGTAAAGAAAAATAAAGTATTATGTCTTCAAATAAAGTGCTTAACATCAGAATTATTTGAAAAAACTAACAAACTACAGATAATTCTTCATGTTTTGATCATATGGGTAGAAGCAAAATCATGCATTGTAAAAATGTATTATACATAGGTTGAAGGGTTTTCCAGAATTAAAATTTGGGGGTGACTATTAGACATGGAAGTGCATTATACACGAGAAATTACGGTACTTATCTTTTGTCCGAAGACACCAGCCATAAAGAAATTTTTTTTTTATCAAGTTCATCTTAAAAAAAAAACTCATGTCATCAATCCATCCATTTTCCGAGCCGCTTCTCCTCACTAGGATCGCGGGCGTGCTGGAGCCTATCCCAGCCATCATCGGGCAGGAGGCGGGGTACACCCTGAACTGGTTGCCAGCCAATCGCAGGGCACATACAAACAAACAACCATTCACACTCAGATTCAGTCAAAGCAGATACCTTAACCCAAGCATCCACAATCCATTCACATATGGTGGCGTAACTCGCTTGGCGTTGCCTCCCAGTCTTAGATGCACTTGGTTTTTCACAGCGGCTGTGAGATGGGCACGCATGGAGTCACAGATTAACAGGGACGGGGACTTGTGAAAAAAAACATCCGGTCTCTTTACGTACACCTCACTCAGGCACTCTTTCATTTTCTCCTCATCTAGCCAGCTTTTTTGATTCCCCTTAACGATGACATTGGATGGAAACTTTTCTTTAGGCAGCGTCAAAATCACCATAGGTGGCAGTTTCTGTCCATTACCATGACAACCAAGCACAACAGTAAAAGCCGACTTCTCGTGCCCCGTTGTGCGTATCGCTACCATGGTGGTCCCCTTCTTCTCTACAGTTTGGTTCACCGGGATGTCGATAGTGAGCGAAAGTTAGCGGCACCTCGTCCATGTTGGTGATGTGGTTTGGCTGGATTTATTTGTCGGCAATCTTTTTACTGCAGAAGGAGCAGAAGATGGCCAGTTTTTCCTTGTAATCTGTCGGAAATTACTGCGCCACGGTAGTCCTTGCCTGGATGGATAGATGGCGCTGTTTCATAAAACGAAAGCACCAAGACGGACCTCCTTGAAAATGTTCGATTTTCATTTCTTCTGCAAGCGTTATTGCCCTCAGTTGAATGGTGACTGTGGAGACGCTTCTCCCGGCTGTTCTTTGCTCATTAATCCATTGCTCGAGTTGGTCTTCCAACTCGGGCCATCTCGCCTTGTTTCCGCGGAAACTCAGCTTCGTCTTCTTGACTTGGAAGCAGGAAAACTCGTTTTCCTGCTTCCTCCAATTGCGAACCATCGATTCGTTGATCTTGAATTCTCTCACGGCTGCTCGATTCACATGTTCCTCCGCGTAACTGATAGCTTGCAGTTCAAACTGTGCTTCGTAAGCGTGTCTTGTTGTAGGTGCCATTTTCTGTATGCATGCTCTACTCAGTCACGTCCGCCTTTCCTCTATATAAGGAGAGTGTCAGCAAGAAATGCTCCCAGTCAGTCAAGCGGAGTGCTCATCAAAGTCACGCATAAGGCGCGCCGCATTATAAGGCGCCCTGTCCATTTTGTCGAAAATTTAAAACTTTTAAGTGCGCCTTATGGTCAGTAAAAATACAGTATGTTCCTTTGCATAGTATGCGCAGGGAGTCAGCTATCCTGTGTTCTGCATTGGTCACTTCATGTTCTGCATATAGTGGGGAAAAAGGTATTTAGTCAGCCACCAATTGTGCAAGTTCTCCCACTTAAAAAGATGAGAGAGGGCTGTAATTGACAAAATGAGAAAAATAAACCCCAGAAAATCACATTGTCTGATTTTTAAATAATTTATTAGCAAATTATGGTGGAAAATAAGTATTTGGTCTAACAAAAGTTCATCTCAATACTTTGTTATATATCCTTTGTTGGCAATGACAGAGGTCAAACATTTTCTGTAAGTCTTTAGAAGGCTTTCACACACTGTTGCTGGTATTTTGGCCCATTCCTCCATGGAGATCTCCTCTAGAGCAGTGATGTTTTGGGGCTGTCGCTGGGCAACACAGACTTTCAACTCCCTCCAAAGATTTTCTTTGGGGTTGAGATCTGGAGAATAGCTAGGCAACTCCAGGACCTTGAAATGCTTCTTACAAAGCCATTGCTGGTGGAAGGAGGTTTTCACTGAAAATCTCACGACACATGGCCCCATTATTTCTTTCCTTTACACGAATCAATTGTCCTGGTTGCTTTGCAGAAAAACGGCCCGAAAGCATGATGTTTCCACCCCTATACTTCACAGTAGGTATGGTGTTCTTTGGATGCAACTCTGCATTCTTTCTCCTCCAAACACGACAAGTTAGGTTTTTACCAAAAGTTCTATTTTGGTTTCATCTGACCATCTGACTTTCTCCCAATCCTCTTCTGGATCATCCAAATGCTCTCTTGCAAACTTCAGACGGGCCTGGACATGTACTGTCTTAAGCAGGGGGACTTGTCTGGCACTGCAGGATTTGAGTCCCTGGCGGCGTAGTTTGTACTGATGGTAGCTTTTGTTACTTTGGTCCCAGCTCTCTACAGGTCATTCACTTGGTCCCTCCTTGTGGTTCTGTGATTTTTGTTCACCGTTCTTGTGATCATTTTGACCCCACAGTGTGAGATCTTGCGTGGAGCCCCAGATCGAGGGAGATTTTGAGTGGTCTTGTATGTCTTCCATTTTCTAATAATTGCTCCCACAGTTGATTTCTTCTTCCAAGCTGCTTACCTGTTGCAGATTCAGTCTTCCCAGCCTGGTGCAGGTCTACAATTTTGTTTTCGGTGCCCTTTTACAGCACTTTGGTCTTGGCCATAGGGGAGTTTGGAGTGTGACTGTTTGACGTTGTGTCTTTTATACTGATAACGAGTTCAAACAGGGGCCATTAATAAAAGTAACAAGTGGAGGACAGCTCTTAAAGAAGTTACAAGTCTGTGAGAGCCAGAAATCTTGCTTGTTTGTAGGTGACCAAATACTTATTTTACCAAGGAATTTACCAATTAATTCATTAAAAATCAATGTGATTTTCTGGATTTTTTTCTTATTCTCATTTTGTCTCTCATGGGTGAGGTATTACAGGCCTCTCTCATCTTTTTAAGTGGGAGAACTTGGACAATTGGTGGCTGACTAAATACTTTTTTGCCTCACAGTATAGCAGATTTGATACATGTAATGCATCCCCTTTGGGCATAAATGTACACTTTACAGAAGAAGTGTATAGAATGTATGAAGGAGAAGTACAAACACAAAGCAATGCTGGTGGTGCACCAATGTAGTTTTGGTAGTGATGACGTCATTTTCAGAATCTTGCACTTCTGAGACCCTTTTTCCAGTTGCTTGCAAGCTTTTGATGGTTGGAGTCAAAAAGTGAACTTACAAGTTAAAAAACTTGGGGCCACCAACCAGGTGCTGGTGGGCAGCACCCTTCCTCACTCCCTCTCTCTTCCAGTGCTATTGTTCCATCGTTGACAAGGCCCACGTGCCCCCCTATTCAGCCTCCTGGTGGGGGGTAGGCGGGTTCTTTGTCTGGCGGCCATTGTCCCAGACACGCGTTCCTATTTGACAGACACACGTGCTGATAAAAGAGAGAGGGGAAAGAGGAGGAGGAGGGCCCAACGCTGGCCATTCTTCACGATGGTGGTGGCAGTGAAAAGATGAGACGCGCTGACCATCTGTGGTGCGTGTCTGTAACCTCTAGTGACTGCACATATGCGCGCACACTAATTTAGTGTGCAAAATGAACTCTTTTTTGTTTTGCCACACTAAACTTGGGAAACAATGCTAGTGACGGAGTTTGACTTTGCTTGTGACATCTTCTTTTGTGCTGTGAGGATTCACTAAGAAGTATGATGAGGTTAGAGTGAGCCAATTGTATGATAGAAAGTGACTTCAAGCCTCCTCTTCACCCCCCTCCCTTTTTGTGTTTGTCAAAAGTGACTCTGGTTGAGTTGTGTGTCTGTGTTTTCTAGCAACATGCCAAGACACTGCTCCCCTTGTCTCGCTTCTCTGTTTTCCTCTCTGGTAATGCATGACCCAGTCTGCTCAAAGGTCTTCACCTCAGTTGTTTATTCGTGGTCATCACAATAATTCACCATCACATTTTGTTCTATTCTTAAAGGTTCTCAGAACTGGAAGCTCCAAAATGGAATACTTACTGCGGGATTTTCATCAAAATACAAGATAACAGTCTAAACCTGTATTCCACTCATGTAGTACAGTTCAGTCCAGTTCTCTATCTTACAGTTGGTATGGTAAACCACTGCAGAGTGTGTGGGCAGGATGATGATGCACCATCTACATAAATAGTGAAACATCATAGCCGTGTGACACAATGTAACTCACAAATCAATTCAACAAAAAAGTAGGATACTCAAACAGTGCCAAAGTCAATGTGTTAAAAAGCAATATGGTACAGATCAGTTATTTTGGTACACTTCACAACTATTAACAATGAGAAACAGGAAATTACACATTGTATAATATTGTACTGTTTGGTAGACTTTTGTTTTCGTATTTCTTCTTTACTCTTTTATAGCGCAAACATGGTCTTTCTTTTTAGCTCCTGGTCATTTCTCCTTCTGTAGTCTTTTTTTTCCATACAGTCACCATGTTCTCGCATAGTTCTAGACACACTGTCTGCTGCAGTGATCCCTTCTTTTTTTTCTTAGTTTCTTCTATTTACGGTAACTCCTCCTTCCAACACATATTTTACAGATGAATACATTTAAAACTT